>NC_139516.1:182186688-182295494 GCF_947247035.1 Vipera ursinii
TAGTTATTCTTTGCAATTTCCTGTTTGTCATATTACTTCTGTTCAGCGAATTGATCAAAGAAACTCTTATATTTTTATAACTGTTTTTCCTGCTTAATTTTCTTGTTAGCGTTTTAACAGTGTCAGCATTGCAGGGCAAGTGATCCCCTTCTTTTCATTTGACCTCTTCTGGCTTTCAATGTTCAGATTTTTTGGACTTCATTCTGCTGCCATTGCTGCACAATTTATTGGAAATGAATTGGACCCTGCAGAAAATATTAACAAAGTTCAGCGGTTCACTAAAATTAATGCTGAAAATGGTTTCTCCAGTCATGTTTATTTTACTGAAAATTCCTTGAATAACGAAAATATCTCCAGGAATTTCAAGCAACATGAAAAGTTTTATCTGATGATATGGCAATGTTCCCATAGATAACTGTACTTACCCTGCAAAAGGATTCATCTACTATAATGGTTGTAGGATTAACAAACCCAGAATTATTTTCATTTCACTGGAAACATTTAGGTTTGACTTTAAATCTAATGAACATTTGCATAATAACACACAGGAACCAAATTACATCAAGAATACAAAGTGTACAATACAACATGTTGTTGTTAACTGCGAAGTCGTGTACGACCCATCGCGACCCTATGGACAACATTCCTCCAGGCCTTCCTGTCCTCCACCATCTTCTGGAGTCCATTTAAGCTCACGCCTACTGCTTCAGTGACTCCATCCAGCCACCTCATTCTCTGTCGTCCCCTTCTTCTATTGCCCTCGATCTTTCCCAGCATCAGGCTCTTCTCCGGTGAGTCCTTCCTTCTCATTAGGTGGCCAAAGTATTTGAGTTTTAGCTTCAGGATCTGGCCTTCTAAAGAGCAGTCAGGGTTGATCTCCTCTAGGACTGACCGGTTTGATCGCCTTGCAGTCCAAGGGACTCGCAGGAGTCTTCTCCAGCACCATAGTTCAAAGGCCTCAATTCTTTGGCGCTCAGCCTTTCTTATGGTCCAACTTTCACTGCCATACATTGCAACTGGGAAGACCATAGCCTTGACTATACGCACTTTTGTTGACAGGGTGATGTCTCTGCTTTTTAGTGTGTTGTCTAGATTTGCCATGGCTTTCCTCCCCAGGAGCAAGCGTCTTTTAATTTCTTGGCTACAGTCCCCATCTGCAGTGATCTTGGAGCCCAGGAAAATAAAATCTGTCACTACCTCCATTTCTTCCCCATCTATTTGCCAGGAATTGAGAGGGCCAGATGCCATGATCTTGGTTTTCTTAATGTTAAGTTTCAACCCAAGTTTTGCACTTTCCTTCTTCACCCGCAACAAGAGGCTCTTTAGTTCTTCTTCACTTTCTGCCATTAGAGTGGTATCATCTGCATATCTGTATGTTGATATTTCTTCCGGCAATCTTAATTCCAACTTTTGATTCATCTAGCCCTGCCTTTCTCATGATGTGCTCTGCATATAAGTTAAATAGGCAGGGCGACAGTATACAGCCTTGCCGGACTCCTTTCCCAATTTTGAACCAATCAGTGGTTCCGTGTCCAGTTCTCACTGTTGCTTCTTGACCCGCATATAGGTTTCTCAAGAGACAAATAAGATGGTCTGGTACTCCCATCTCTTTAAGAACTTGCCACAGTTTGTTATGACCCACACAATCAAAGGCTTTAGCATAGTCAATGAAGCAGAAGTAGATGTTTTTCTGGAACTCCCTAGCTTTCTCCATGATCCAGCGTATGTTGGCAATTTGATCTCTAGTTCCTCTGCCTCTTCGAAATCCTGCCTTTACTTCTGGTAGTTCTCGATCCACATACTGCTGAAGTCTAGCTTGTAGGATTTTAAGCATGACTTTACTAGCATGAGAAATGAGTGCAATGGTGCGATAGTTTGAACATTCTTTGGCACTGCCTTTCTTTGGAATTGGAATGTAAACTGATCTTTTCCAATCCTGTGGCCACTGTTGAGTTTTCCAAATTTGCTGGCAAATTGAGTGTAGCACTTTTACTGCACTGTCTTTTAAGATTTTGAATAGCTCAGCTGGAATACTGTCACCTCCACTAGCTTTGTTGTTGCTCAGCTTTTCTAAGGCCCACTTCACTTCACATTCTAGGATACAACATACACATTACAAAAAGGAAAGTTTCTCCCCTCAATTTTGTTCAGATAATAATAACCTTATATTTATATTCCAACTTCCTTTATTGTTTGCTTTATGGAAATCCTGAGCTTTTTAAGCCTGAGGTTTGAAAAATATTCATCAAGCACCACCAATTTCTGTTCTAGTACTGGTTTTATTTTTTATTTTTAATATTCTGTAAATTTTAGCAATTGCTGTAGAATTTTATTTGTATACTTTTTTTTAACGTTGGAAATGAAATGCTTCCCTTGCCTGATGAATTCCCGTGAGAACTAGACCAGGTATCTTCATTCTTCTGTGTTCTGCTGAACCTCACAGTGGATTTTGATAGCATCTTCTTGGAGTGTGTATTGAGTATGAGGTAGAAGATTTATATGTTGCATTTCCATTAGTCTATATATCTGTATCTCCTAAATATGTGCCATGACAGATTATTGACGTGATGTTTTATGGAATTACAATACTTCCCACAGAATAAGTAGATTCATGTTGTACTGAAACTGCAGGACAAGTCCTAAATCCTAAATATTGGGATTAGGAGAATATTTAATTTGAAGATTCAAACCAAGAGACGGCAGTTTTCTCCTTTGTACTGAATTGCTGAAGTGATTTGATCAGGTCATATATTTTCAAAAAGAACTGCCAATTTATTGGTCTCTTGCATATGTGCAATTTTTTTATCAAAATCTAATCTTAAATCAATTAGAAATTTGATTTGATCATTGGAATCATATAAAATTAGTGGTTCAAATCACATTAACTCATTGAATGAACTTATCAAATCAGAAATGATTCTTATATGTATTGAATACCCACAATGAAAAAATCATACAGATATACACTAGAATATGATGGGCTTTGAGCTGACTGAATTAACTTGGAAAAGGAACTTGGTTTGGTGAAAAACTCAGTAAAAATGTTCAGTTTGTTACTGACATGAAAAAAAAAACAAACCCTGCCAGCAATATTGTCAGTATCTAACACCACATAAAAAATGTATAGCATGACCTCAGTTGAAATACCATATAGAATTCTAATCACTAAACCTCAGAAGAGGATATTGTAGAACTGGAAAATGTGCAATAAATTCAAATGATCAAAGGATTGGAAAAGTAGTAGGATTGGGCTCAGCTGGGCTAGGCTGGAAGACCAGCCTAGTGGGCAGCAAACTCTTTGCTACCTCCAGAGATTGGCCAGATTTTTCTGTTCAACTATTGCAACTCTATTTAAAAAGTAAGTATTCAGGTAGCTCCCTACAGTATTTGGAGCTACCTGAAAGCCTGCCTATTCCCACATGACTTAGGTTAGGTGATAGACAAGATAGAATCAGAATTCCAGTATCAGACATGATGGAACAGAAGAAAAACAAAAACTTGGGTTTCCTAAGAGCCAGTTTGATGTAGTGTCTAAGATGACAGGCTACAAACTCTAAGACTCTGAATTCTAGTCTTCTCTTAGCCCTGAAAAGTAGCTGGGTGTCTTTGGCCACTCACACTGTTTTAACCAAGTTGTCATTATAGGAAATAGGAGATGGGAATATCTGGTGTCTATGATGCCTTCAGCTGTGACAAATAGAAGGAGAATTAAAAAAAACCACACCTTAATAATCATTGAATGTGTCTTATTTAGAGACTATTGCTAAGCCAGAGATCATATTTGGACATGACCCAAAGCTAAGCTGTTGTATATCATACATATCTAAATAAGAGAAACCCAAGCACACTATTAATTACAATGTTTAAGTCAGTGGGATGTAGCAGTATTGAATTGGGCTTAGATCATGTTGCTTCCTTGTATCAAAGACTGAGGCTTTCCATTAACAAAAAAAGATTAAAAGGGAAATAAGCAGTATCTGTGATATAATTTTCCTTCTGTATTTGTTGACACTGCAACATGTTTCTCCTGCTTTTTGTTGATTTATGATTTCTTGCTCATTGCCCAAAGAATTTAACCAGGATGCACAGATAGTAATAGCAGGATAAGTGACTGGGGACAAAGTGACTGGACAAAGTGATACAGTAATTCTAATCACAGATTTTGGCCTTAAAAGCCACTGGCAATCCCCTTGCATCATTTCCCCGATACAAATTGCACACCCCTAAGCTATCTACAACTACAAAGAGAAAGAAATACATAAAAGTATCACATTTTTCCCCACTGGGAAAACAGCACTGTAATTTGGGCTGCTTTAAACAGGTGGAATCAGCTTCTGGTATTTCTAGATGAGTTGGATTATCTAGGTCCATTTCAATATGGCTTCAGGCAAAAACAAAACACAGAAGCTTTGGACAATATTGTTGTTGGTTTTACTTGATATTTCATTTCTTTTAGCCTGGCATCTCAGTGCTGCCTTACTCTGAATTGAATGGGATGTGATGCGATTTGAGATATAGTTTTTATTAAGACTCTAAAATATAAATAAAAGACTAAAAATGAAGGATATCACTGTCTGATTAAACAAAGATCATCTAAATGTATTGTAGGTGCATTGTACAATGTACAATTCATGATCCTGCTCTTCGATAACAAGTTCAAATCTCAGAAAAAAACTTTCAAAGTAACATATTCTAGGTTGGCCATTTCAAAATCCTTTCCAGTTCTCAGCCAGGAAAAAGAGAAGAAGGTCACCCAGCCCTATGGATGTTGGGGAGGAAGCAGCAGCTGTAGGTCCCAGGTCCACAGCTCCAGTCAAGTCCTACCTCTGCTACAGCTAGACCCAAATGTGGACAAACTAATCAAAAGACAGCCACTATTTCCTCTCATAACATGCCTCCGTTGTCTCTCCAAAGCATATATGTTTTCAGCACCCTTGTCTCCCTTGGTGCTGCAGGTCTCCTTCCTACTGTCACACTACAGAATGTTGCAAAGTATACCAAAAGCCATCAACAAGAAGCAGCTGATCAATATACTAAGCAATCCAGCAATCCAGGCACAGCTGCCACTAGACCTGAGAGAATGGTACTTTCTGAAGAAGTGTCAAGTAGAGCACATTAAAGAATCCAAATACAAGGTGATCAGGACATAAATAACAACTATTGCTTGAGCATCATGCTCCAAAATAGTTCAATCTGGCTGAAAAGCTTCATCCAAGAAAAAGTTTTCTTTAATATGGCCTTCACCTGCTGTTTCTGTAAGACCCATAAATTGAAGCCAACTCCCAAACTATAGATCTCCTCCTTCCAGGGAAGTGTAACTTCATACTTAGCATTTTTATTTTTGGTTATTTCTCAGAATAGTCTAAAATACTCTTCAAAATAAAGACAATTGTAGAGGCAACTTATTATATGCAGCCTGTCAGTTTCACATTAATTTATTTATTGAAATAAACTGAAGCATAGCAAGCCTGATGGGCACATTAGTCCACATAGGGGACTCCATCTCTAAGCTATATAATCACAGAGGTTGTCTGCAATTCATTTTGGAGTTAGAGACAGTTACTGTATATCCTGATGTGAGTCCTTCAGAGTAGATCAGATCACAAAAATAATATGGCAATGATGCCAGGAATGATCTTTTTTTTAATAAGGTAAAATAATCAAATCTTGAAAGCATGCCCAAGTTTTGACTTAGTGATCTTATGTTAAACAAAATCAAAGCCGGGTTATCTTGAGTTTCTTTCTCATCCTTTCTTCTATATCATTATTGTAGAATCACTTTTAGAAGTTGGTTTTTACCAGTTCACTTTTTCATCTCTTTATCCTGTCATATTTATCTTAAGGTGAGTACTAAATTCTTTTACACCAACAAATGTACAATTCACTGGCACATCTCCCCCCCACTTTTTTTGACTTAGCATGTTTCACTAGCATATTTAGCTTTCCAAATACATATTTTGAGAAGATATGTATTTTATAGGTTTTGAATAGAAGTACAAAGTTCACTCCCCCCCAAACATTGTTTTATGGAAACTTTATCAACTGTACATATCTGATGTAAAGGTTTAAGAGTAGTGCCTTAATTCAAGAGGCCTAATCTACAATTATTGCAGAATGAGTGGGTAGGAATGCTTAGTCAGTATAATGGAATAAAAGAATGTTCACCACTCTTCTGCTTACAAGTTGCAGCTTGATATTTCAACTTGTAATAGAAGTATTATTCTATTATTATTTAGTATTTACCACCTGTAGTAGCAAATGCATGTCCTGTATATAAAAGTTGCATTGCAGGAGAACATTTGGGGCTGAGCAAATTTTTGTTCAAGATTATTTTGATGCAGGTTACCATTCCTTATCCTAAAATAGTATAGGCACTTGCTTAATGTTACTTCCCACCTGGATATCTACTGTATGTCCCAGCTAGCTGCAGCCTTAGATTTCTATATGTAAATTAAGAAGATCTAAAGAAAGTCTCATCACATGTACATCTCAAGATATTTGGACATTTTTGCATGATCATCTTTATGTAGGGGTCCTGGTCATCAAAGAAATTTGGATAATAATTAGCCAAATTTCCCAAGACTCTTGGATGAGAAGCAAAACATCTTCAAGGAAAATCAAAGTCCAGTTGTCTTTTGGAAAAAGCACTTTTGGACAACTATGACCTGGATGACTGAGAATCTCCATAGACATTTAGTCAAATGTACAAAAGATTCCCCACTCAATGTCTGAACAGAATCAAATGCATAACAGGGTGTAGGTTGTCCTCATCTTACAAATATTCATATAGCAACCATTTGAAGTTAAAATGGCACAAAAAAGTAATTTACAACTGGTCCTCATGCTTATGACTGTCACAGCATGCCCAAGGTCAAGTGATCAAAGTTTGGGTGCTTGGCAAGTGGTGTGTTTTTATGACAATTACAGCATCTCAGACTCATGGGATTGCCATTTGCAATTTTCCCATAAGGCTTCTGACAAGCAAAGTCATGGGGGGGGCTGTGTTTGCTTAACAACTACATGATTCACTTAACAACTGCAATGATTTGCTTAACAGCCATAGCAAAAGTCATAAAATTGGGCATGATTCACTTAGCAACTGCCTTGCATGGCAAGGAAGATTCTGGTTCCAATTGTGGTCATAAATTGAGCAGCTTAGCTCCCTTCATTTATTCCGAGGCCACATGGAGATCAGTGCCTGGTTCTGGGGTTCTAGCAGAGTGTGAGCAATCATTTCTGATCCATGTTATACAGATAGTCCTAAACTTAAAATAGTTCATTTAGCGACCGTTACAAGTTACAAAAAGTGACTTATGACCATTTTTCACACTTATGACCTTTGCAGCATTCCTATGGTCACATGATCAAAAATCAGATGTTTGGCAACTGACTCATATTTATGATGAGGTCATGCAATCCCCTTTTGTGACTTTCTGACAAGCAAAATCAGTGGGGAAGCGAGATTCACTTGACAACCATGCGACTAACTCAGCAACTGCAATGATTTACTTAACAAATGTGTGGCAAGGAAAGTCGTCAAATGTGGCAAAACTCATTTAACAGATATTTCATTTACTAACATACATTTTGGGCTCAATTGCGATCATAACCTGAGGACTACCTGTACATGATGGGAGTTGCCGTGCTTGAACAAGTGAACGTATTCATTACACACAGATATCTTGTAATATTTCTATTCCTTTTCAGTCTTCACCTTCCCTAAACCATTGAGCAAAGATTGTTATTTCCCTAATTTCAGGTTTTTTGCTGAAGATTGTTAATTTCCCAGTGCCTCTGGCAATAGAGAAATAGCTATTTGTTTCCACCAGCTGATGAATTATGCTGATTATCTGGGCAGCAGGAAATACAAATGAAGCACTTTTCCTGTCAGCCATCTGATCAGCTGACCAGCAGAGCACCTACCAGATTATCTCCTGGCTCAAGGCAGCAGAAACACAAAAGGATTTTTCCTGCCAACTAACTAAATGGCTTTAAAATCTACATTTTCACCAGCTTCAGAACGTGCCAAGATATTTCTTCTTATGAAGTCTACTTTTTGAGAAAATATAATTCAGTACCTCTGCTTGCTGATAGCAATCCAAAGAACAGCACGTGCTGGTTTGTCTGGATTATTTAAAAATCTGGCACTTGCTCTTAATATTGTTTCCTTGGGTCTTATTTTTGACTGTGTCAAACCACAGCTTGCTTATTGCCATATTCCATTTGTTTGCCCCCACCAGCCTTTAAGTTGATTTTAGCAAATGCATTTCAAAGCCACAAGTAATTAAGCTTAAAGCGGAGTGAGTTTTCAGCATCACAAGTATTATGAATAAATGCAAACAATATATCATGGAAGGAATTTAATCCTTGTTCCTAAGCAGCTGACATATTGAATTTCAACATTAGTCTGGCATTTCTTAATGCATAATCTTCTTGGTAGCCTCACTCACATGGGGTGAGTGGGGTGGGGGCATGGGGTTGTCTCCTTAAAAATATTGGCATCTTTGTCTCAACATAACACAACTACGATGTCTTTTGAAACAAATAATAAATAAATAAAATAAAAAAGCAAGAAGTTGAAGTAGCAACCATAAAAATTTGCCAGCAAGAGGCTTTAACTTCTGTTTTAAAAGTCATAGATTGCAATTTAAAATGGAAGTTCCCATTTGAACAAAGAAGGAAAGGTTATGAGAAAGTACAGCTGGAATTTACTGATGTAGAAAGTCAGCTCTGATTGCTTCTGTCCTGTAGCTCCACCAAATGTATGGTTTGAAAATTGCCATGAACTCAGGCAAATAATGGTTTTGTGGGGGGGGGGGAGGAGGAGGATATTTGACTACCGTTGTTCACATTATTTGCAGAATGTGGCTTAAATGCATCTTGCATGGAAATTCTGTTTTTCTCATTTGACAGATTTTATGAGTGGCTTGTCAGATAGCTCCTGTGCGTTCTGCTCAGATAACCTTGGAAACATATAATTATACAAATTATCATTCTGGAAAAGGAAATAAAGTCAATTGACCACTGATTGTTCTTTTACTCTTATTCCAATCCTTGCATGTGTATCCAAGTGCGATGATTGTGAACCCAAGAAATTTCTCTCTCACTGCACTTTATCTTTGCAGTTAGTGAATTTAGCAGGTGCAGTTTTAGTTGTTATCCCTATTTATTTATTTTCACAGCAAAGATAACCTTGAAGTCAGAAGAAGACGGCGAAAAGAAGATGGCTGAGCTAAGCAATGCTTGGAATTGTTCAATGATAGCTACAGTCAGGCCTCTATTTCCACAGTTGTTTACTGACTATTATACTAGGAAGGAAGTCAAAGAGAAGAAATATGAATTTAACAAAATATTGTTTGGAGGAACAAAAATCCCTTTATTTTTGGTTGTTTTATTAAGCAATAATGGTATGGCATCACCATTATAATCTTAGACACATCACAGAGAATCAGGCAATCTCACTTATTTTCATATTATTCTGTGGGAAAGAAAACTCATCACTGCTTCATATTAAATTATCTTCCCTGGAATATTTCTCACAGACCCTTTGGCTTTTCATATCCATTCTCTCTCCAGACTGGAATGCTGGAGACATTGCCCAATAACCTCTCTGCATCTCTGCAGATTAGTTCTCTGCTTTCTTATTCTGGTTGTCACTGTTGATTCCCAAACATATTTATCCCTATTTTGTTAATTGCATTTTTTAAAACAACAACAACAACAACAACGTGCATTCAAAAATGTACATGTTTCATCTTATTGTAATTTTGAAGGCGAGCCATTATTTTACGGGGTTGTCACTCCTTCCAGAAATCAAACCCTCCCTATCATATATAAATAGATTGCTTGATATACATGCAATATCCTGTTGATGTCATGCATTCTTTTCTTTAATCTGACTGACGTGACACCTAATAAAATGCTCCCTTCAATATATGACTGTTGCATTTTGTCTAATTCTAGGTTTCATTTAATATGAGTCATGAATATTGCCTATAACTGTATTTGAATATATAAAAAGATGCATTTTATGCACAGGCAAAAGGACTTTTGCTTCTTTCTCCATTTTCCTTTTGATGTTGCTTTTTCCGTTAGTGATAATGTCATCTCTAGAAAATGCTAACTGGAAGCAACTGGAACTGAAATGGCTTATCTCTGTACCACAAGCTGGGTGCGGCTGGCAGACTAAGCAAGAGGTGCATGTATTTTTTAAAAAATGTGTCTACCTTCCAATGTAAATGGGTGGGTGTAGAACTAGTAATATTTAAGTGTCTTTAAATATAAAAATCAGTCGGCCAACAATTGATACAGAATATTTGAAACTGATTGTTTTCCATGCCAGGTGAATGTCTGCCTGCCTGCCTGCCTGCCTTCTTTCTTGGTATTCTCTTTAACAGCTGATTTCATGCATATCTAATACAAAAGTCTTAAACAGCAATGCCTTTTTCTCCAGCTGCTAAGTTCTTTTAAAAAATTATTGCAATAAAACAAAGCATTATGAGTTGAATAATATGCTGCATGCTTCTTTTCTAATTCTAAGAATATTCTTCAGTGTTTTTAATTACAGAGGTAACATCTGCCTGGAGCATCTCCTTTTTAGTATTGATACAAATGGATACAATCTCTTTCAGGAATTTGAGCCCAGCAGGGATGGGGAAATATTTATTGCTTTCTGTTTTATATTCAAGATCTTGATTTCCAGAGCTGGGTATCTATCTACAGGGAATAAACATAAAGGTTGGTTAACAACAAGATTCACAAGGGCTGTTCCAGAGACATCTTCTTAATAGAAACCTCATGGGGAACCTACTCTGTGGATTTCATTTCCAAAATCTCTGGGCCATCTAAATTATAAAATAATAATTAAAAGTTTATTTTAACAACACAGCAATTAATACAATTGAACTATTTAATATACACTATTCCTAATTTGTTCATAATCTATCTATCTATCTATCTATCTATCTATCTATCTATCTATCTATCTATCTATCTATCTATCTATCTATCTATCTATCTATCTATCTATCTATCTATCTATCCAACACACACAGAGAGAGACAGAGACATTGTCAATTTGCAATCTGTGGAAGTATGCTGGTAAGAATTATTAATGCCTGCCTGACAAACATAGCTACATTCATTTTCAGGATGAGCTTTGTTCCTTTTCATTAGAGTTTTATATACATACATACATACATACATACATACATACATACATACATACATACATGATGATCAGTCTGTCTCTCTCTGTCTCTGTCTCTGTCTCTCTCTTCCCCCAAACCCTCCTCCTGCATGAATATGGGAGACATGACTTTCCGCAGTACATCTCCATGCCCTATCCTCATCACAAAAATCATGAGATCTGCCTTCTAGCTGCTTGTTTGTTACTATTTCATTTGCTCTTCTCACCATGCTGTGTCTGAAGACTAAAATAAGCCTTATTTTTTGCTAAGATGATACTTTATGCTGTTTCTTAAAGATGCCAAGATTAAGATTTCATTGCCCTTTCCTTTCTCTCCCCCCCAATTTTTCCTCTTTCTCCCCCATTATTCAAATATATTGTGAATCTTAGACTACAGTTACTCAAAATTTGCCTCGTTTACAGGGCATACAGGACAAAAAGAGGCACATTAGAACATATGTTAATTCATTTCTTTTTCACTATTTATGCTATGTGTTATTTTAAACAAAATAACACCCTGAAATAGCAAACCATTACTGAATCCTGGCCAAGATATTTACATGATTGAGCCCATGAAGTCATCAGCAGTCAAACATGACTCAAATCAAAATATACCTATTACATGACTGCAGTTTAATTATTAATGCTGAAGCCATAGTGATGAGGCTTGAAGTGAGAGAGAAAGCTCCCATTGAGCCAAGGGGGGCTTTTCCATGGCCTTGTATCTACAGAGGATAGTATTTTCATGGACTATTGAAATACAGAATAACAGAGTTGGAAGGGACCTTGGAGGTCTTCTAGTCCAACCCCTGCCCAAGCAGGTGACCCTATGCTATTCCAGACTACTGGTTGTAAAATCTCTTCTTAAAAACCTCAAGTCATGGAGCACCCGCTGTTTTAAGATCAAATGGTCACTAATTTTAGAATTGTTTCATTGTTTTATTAGAGTTTTTTATGAGTGCTTGGGCAGAAGAGAGACAAACAATGAATGAAAATAATTAAATAGTTAACTAATATCTTAACTGCAGTATGTAGCAAGTGGTAGTACTGTTTGGTGATACCGTCTTATTTTCTTTGCTGTGTACTACAAGAACATTGTGGCTAAAATGAGAAGTAACACGAGAAGCTCAGCAGGTAGGGGCCAAATGATCAGGTCTAATTCCAAACACAGACTGTTTTACTTCAACCTAATGAAAGGGATTAGTTAAAGATATATCTGAGAAAAGAAACAAATAATTTTTTAAAAATAGGATGCTTCTTCTTTTGGCACAGCTCTCTTGCAGCAAAGACTTTGCATCTTCATTCAACAAAGCAAATGACCTTGAGGAGATTAATTAACAAAACAAGTCAGCAAATTCCAAGCAGAAATTAATTCCTCATTAGACAATGCTTTTATAATAGCATCCCACATTGTTTGTGCTGAATGATTCCGACAAGCTTGAAAAATTTTATGGAGTTAATGGCACTATTACCATTGTTTCCAAATTCTTGTGTTACTTCTTCCTATTGTCTTCCTGCCAAAGGCTTTGTTCTACTTAATTATCTTGACAGATACATTCATTGGCAATAATTAAATATTTCTTAGAGATCTCTTTCTGAAAACAAATGTTCAGGCAGAAAGTGAATAAGAGAAATAGGAGGGGTTGATGAAATAACCAAAGGGAGACCCCTCTGGATGAGGACAGCCCAATGGGATCTGAATGCTGTGCAAATAAGCCAGCCCAAAGGGATTTAGGAGGTTGAGGGTAAAGAGATGTGTGACTGTGAAGTAGCAATAGAGCTTATTAAAATGTAGCTGGGTCAAGGAGTGTGTAACTTTTGAAGAATAATAGAGCAACTGGTTGGGCTTTTCCAGAAATATCTCAAGACGCTATAGGTAAGCCTATTGTTCCCCAAAGGCTGTTTGCAGTTGCTATGAAGGCACTTCTGTTCTTTTACGTAAGCCTTCAGTAGTTCCGACAGTGCTTGCAAATACAAGGCTCATGACAACACTGTCTGATTTAAAGCATGTGAAGCAAGCTGAATGCTATTAATAATACTAATGGAGTGATTATATTTGGCTCCCAAGTCTCTCTCTCCCCCCTACACCCTCTCCACTTCTGAAAATAAAAGCAGGAAAGTTTGTTTTACACTCTGCTCTTTTTCCTGAATTGTTGAAAGAAGCAATTGAATTCCTTCTGTGTTTTATTATTTTTTTTTAAAGAAAGGAAAATGTCATCACTTAATTAAGACACTGTAACACTTTTCTTTTACAAAAGCCAGCTTCTTTTCTCAAATTCAGCTCTTCGCTCTACTACCTCTCAAAAGCAATAGAAGATCAATGAATCAATGGCTAAATGAAAATACATTTGATTTCATTTACTGTCCACCACCCTAATTTCTCATTGCTGGTATAAGCGAGGGGTTAGTTGTGCTCTTCTGAAGTCTCATGAAATAAATAAAAGCAATATTTTCTGGAGATGCCTTATATAGCACACACTTAAGGACTGTTGATCATAGTGAAATTGGCATGAAGACCAGTTACAGCATGTTACCATGTCAATGTCTAGATACAAATATAGCAAAAGTGTACAAGCCATCTGGAAACGAGTAAGTTCTGATGAGGAATATATCCTTGCACAACAATACACTTTAAAAAAGGAAGCCTCACCTGTTTCTTTGCTGATTGATCAGTTGATTGAAGCTCCCTGATGTATATGTTCTTCCGAAGAGCTCCCAGCAATTTCTGTATGGTCCTCAGTAGCTTTCCCTCCAGGCAGGTTACACTGCCAGGCCTGTTGAACTTCAGCAGTCATGTGCCTTGAGGCCATTCTTCAGGCCAGTCTGTGTAGATGGGTTTCAAGTAGACAGAAAAGACTCTACTCCCTTTAAGGACTGACTCAAACAAACATTCATCACAACTAAGTCTTGATGAGGCCAATAGAAGAAGGCACAAGTATTGTATCTAATTTGATCTGGATTGCTCTTAGGCTAAGCTTAACCTATCTTGTATATTCAAGTCTGGATTATTACTTCAGTAATTAATTAAGAGGGATCTAAATAATGTTCAAGATTTCACATAAGAGAAACATTCAATATGTTTTAAAAAGCCTGAATTTTGGCTGAATTGGGTCCCACCTTATAAGCTCTAATAACTTGGCAACCAAACTGATTAATAATGGAAATTAATAGCGCTATAATTTGCATTTCAATGTTGAAGGGTCTTCACACAATCCAGATTTAGAAATACATAAGTTCCATTAAAATTAATAAGACTTAAGTTAGCTGTAATTTAAAGGTCTCACTGCTTTCAAATTAGATATTTTAACTAAGTCTTGATGCAACCTCTTAATGATCATAAAGATAAAAACTGAAAAATTAGGGTTTTGGGGATATGGAAGTGATGTGATGTCATCACTGCATGGTACAGGATTGACATTTTAATCTGTTTTTCCAAAAACATGATAAAATATGTGGGCATTTATTTGGATTACAAAAATCTTTTAAGGCAAGGAGAACATTAGGGTGACAGGGTATATTACACCTATCCTAAGATATTTTTTCAATTAATAGACCACCACGTCTTCCCATTTGCCAGCACCACTAGGAAGTCCTTTCTTCCTTACTTTCCTTCCATACTGGACAAGTCCCCCATTGCTGACTATTTTCACTTTTCTTTTCCAGAAAAGCAATAGCTAATTATTTTCCTTCCTGTAGGCAAATCTTACTAAGCATATATATTTTTATATGCACATGCCTATACATTTCCCTCCCCCACAAATTTATATCTACAAATTAGTATATGAAAATGTAACAGCCAGGCTTTTTAAGAAAAAAAACACCCCTCTTGCACTCTTTTGGTCTTTAAGGTCTTCTAGAACAGGGTTTTTCAGTCAGTGGTATGGGCACCCCCTGTGGTACATTGGCACCTGGCAGGTTGTACGCAACCATCCTAGAAAAGTGGTAGCGGGAGAGGGGAATGAGCTGAGCTGGTGGCACCACCGCACAAGCCTGAGCGAGAGAGGACTGGAGCTGCAGGGCTGTCAGGGCTCAGCGGAAGTGCCAGGATCAGCGCCAGGATCCAGCTGTAGTCGGCACTGATCCTGGCACTTCTGAGCCCAGAAGAAGCGCCGATCAGCTGGAATGTTGCAGCATCTCCAGGGTCTTGTAATTTACATTCAGATGCTTGGCAACTGATTCATATTTATGATGTTCACAGTGTCCCAGCATCATGTGAAGTGACCAAAACCTGCTGCCACCACCCAACAGACGGGAATAAAAAGCAAACACCCCACCCCACCCCACCCCCACTGCCAATCCTCAACAGAAATGCTCACAAAAATGAAAACCTCGGACAGGAGGAAGAGCACTGCCGGGCAGGCAGGCAGGTGTATTGCTTGGCTGTGGCTGTGGCTACTTTTTTAGTGCCAATATAACTTTGAACAGTCACTAAGGAAACTGTTGTAAGTTGAGGACTACCTGTACTTCATCACTTTTTTCCTTTTTTTTTTTGGTCATCAAGTTTTTGACACCTTGCTAGGCGACTGGTGGTACTCGGATGTTGCCATATCCTAAAAGTGGTACAATGGGTGAAAAGGTTGAAGAGCCCTGTTCTAGAACTACCTTTATTAATATTTCTGCAACAGTTTCTATCAAGTTTCATGCCAGAAGCTTTCTATATACTAGTGCACCAGGCATTATTTTATCTCTGTTAAAAATCCCTGTCTAGAAGATCCTAAAAAACTATAGCCAACATTGTTTCAGTTCAGGGGCATTCCTATCTCTGTGAAGCAGCCAACATAGGGGCTGGTGTGGTAGAAAATCATATGCCATAAGCAAAATGCTCAGCATTATTTCAGGTAATAGTAGCAGGGAGTCTGGACTTTGACAGTTCAGCAACCTGAAAGTTGCTGTCATGATTGGGAAGGGTTGAGCAGAGAGCAATGCTACCTCTTTCCAAAAATACCTACATTGCTACCTGGCATTGCAGATTTCTTATTTGCTGTTTATTTTCTTATTCTGATCCCTCTAGGTCAGGGGTGTCAAACTGCCAGTCTGCGTCGCACCAAAACCAAGCCCACTCCATTGCCAGCAATGGGAAAAAAAGTCGTGATACGTCATGACATGTCACGTGATGCCGCGAGTTTGACACCCATGCTCTAGGTTCTACTGCTGATCCTGTCTAGAACCTCATCTGCAGATGAAGAAAATTGAAGTTCAAAAATGCCTGGAGAAGATTGTTTAAGAGTAAGAGCTACGTACTGTAGCTTATTTACTTAGTTTATTTTATATTTCTTGTTAATTTGTTTTATTGTTTTGATTTCTTCATTTTTAAAAAATTAATTTGAGGGGTTTTTCTTATTTTAATTTGAGCCACCCAGAACCATGTATGTGAGATGGGCAGCTATATAAATTTAAATAAACAAACAAACAAATATTTATTTAAATTTGTTTTTTTTTAATATGTGGCCTGGATTATCTCTTACTAAACACATGGTTAATATTCCAGAGAGCCAAAAATAGTTTTAAAATTGAACAGCTCATTTTTTATAATCATCCATCAACCTATTTTATTTGTAAAATCATCTTGTCACTGCATATGCAAACTAATTTCTCATAACTAATATCTGAATTCTTGGTCTGCTAATTACCATAAGTAACAATTAAAACAGATGAAAACCTGGGTAGTTAATCTTGATTTTTTAAATATTTAAGTGGAATAGTTAAATAGTATTTTCTTTAATGATATTGGATTGAATCCAAACTTAGTTAGAGTAGACTAGCTGAAATCAATGAAACTTAAGTTAGTGTGACTTAATTAAATTCCATTATTTACAATGGTTCAATTCAAAGAATGTATTCATTTGGTTCTAAGCCACTATTTTAAGTGACATCATGAACCATGCTTTGTATAGCAAATGTCATACGTTTGACTGATTTTATTCAAAGGCTTGTCCATAAATCAAGCAAAATATCAGAGCCAAAGCAATAGCAGAGGAATAAGAATTTTAAAAAATATATTTGGGGCTATTTCAAATTCCAAATGATTAGGGAATGCATTTACTTTGCTCTTTCCCCAGTTTTACTGGGGAAATAATTTCATCAAAATTTTAACTTTAAAAACTTTATTTGGGTTATGGTTGGGCAAGAAATCAAAACATTTATTTTAATCATTAAATGTATATGAATATGTCAAATTTAAAAACTATAGAACCATACATCTTTGGAAAATAAAATAGATAAAAAGTTCAATAATGTTTAGATTTCTACATACATAACAATGACTTGGTAGATATATTACTTCAGAATGAAAAAATAGAAAAGTTGGAAGGGACTTTGGAGGTCTTCTAGTCCAACCCCCATTCAAGCAGGAAACTCAATACTATTTCAGACAAATAGTTGTCCAGCTCCATATGTAAATACTTCTGAGAGAAGATAAAACCAACTATTAGTGGTAAATGGATCATCAGTATACATTAAGCATTTGTGACATGGTCAATAGCTGTCAGTTGTTATGCTATGGAGAAGATTTTGTCCATGTCAATTGTATTTAAAATCATTTTGATATAACAACTATTACCTAGTAGTAGACAAATTAAAGTATTTATAAAATTTATGCAAGTATAACATTTATTCTACCACATAAGCAATAATTTAAAAAGGCATCCTAAGTATGTCGATATAGTCTATAGCTTTCTAAATGGGGCTGCCCTTAAGGACCACTTGGAGGCTTCAACTGGTGCAGAATGCGGCCGCGCAAGTTGTGATGGGGGCTTCCCGATACTCCCATGTAACACCTCTACTCCGTGAGCTGCATTGGCTTCCAGTTGCCCTTCGGGTGAGATTCAAGGTGCTGGTGATGACCTATAAAGCCCTTAATGGCTTGGGTCCAGGTTATCTGAGGGAACACCTGCTGCCAGCATCAAGCTCCCTTCGTCCCGTGTGCTCCCACAGGGAGGGCCTTCTCAGGATACCGCCGGTTAAGGAATGCCGGCGGGTTATTCCTAGGGGAAGAACGTTCTCTGTGGGCGCGCCTGCCCTCTGGAATGATTTACCCGTGGAACTTAGGACTGCCCCCGATCTGCGTTCATTTCGCCGGGACCTGAAAACCTGGTTTTTTGATCTATCAGGCCTGGACTGAAGGGGTTTTAGCTTTTTTAAATATTGTTTTAATTGGGCTTAATTAATTTAATGTATTTTAATTCTATATTATCTTTTATATTGTATTTTATGCTGCCCTGTAAACCGCCCTGAGTCCTTCGGGAACAGGGTGGTATAGAAATTTAATTAAATAAATAAATAAATAAATAAATAAATAAATAAATAAATAAATAATATCTCCAAGTTGATGGAATACAGGCAACTGTACGTTGGTTTAGAAGTCCTGGTTTATTCAGAATAGTAATATTATTTTTGGAGTAAAACTAGCTTTTTTTTGTGCTTATGGAATCCTGACCAAAATACGCCAAAATTCATTGGTATTGTCTTTTTCTTATAGGAAGTCCGGTTCTGGTATGGGAATGACTAAAACTGGAAACCTAGTTAACTTATTCTTTATCTTATTAAAAACATTATGTGAAAGTCTCAATTTAGTGAAGCCATGATGTCAATATTTGTGGCTCCATTTGTAGATTGCCATAGCACACGGTATTGATGTAAACTAAGTTTAATTAGATTTTGTTTTCTTTCTCTTTTTTCAACTGCCTTTAATTCTCTTTGCTTACTATTTTTTATTCTTTTTATGCTTTGCACAACACTGTGATAGAGATGGATGTAGACATGTACGTATGTATTTTAAGAATATCACATTCTTGGTAGTTCAAAACCCTTATGTTTCTATTAAGAATAACCTAGGTGAAAACAGTTTGTCAACTCTCCCTCTCTCTCTCTCTCTCTCTCTCTCTCTCTCTCTCTCTCTCTCTCTGTGCCCTCGTGCGCACGCGCATGCTTTCAAATCAATTTTTTGACTCCTGGAAACTGCCTGTGCCTGAAGTTTTCTTGGCAACATTTCAGAAGTGGTTTGTCATTTTCCTGCTTCCTAGGGCTAAGAGAGAATGTCTAGCCCAAGATCACCCAGGTAAAAGGTAAAGGTAAAGGTTCCCCCGCACATGTGTGCTAGTCGTTTCCAACTCTAGGGGGCGGTGCTCATCTCTGTTTCAAAGCCGAAGAGCCAGCACTTGTCTGAGGACATCTCCGTGGTCATGTGGCCGGCATGACTAGATACCAAAGGCACACGGAACGCTGTTACCTTCCCACCGTAGTGGTCCCTATTTTTCTACTTGCATTTTTATGTGCTTTCGAACTGCTAGGTTGGCAGAAGCTGGGACGAGTAACAGGCACTCACTCTGTTACGCGGCACTCGGGATTCAACCTGCCAAACTGCCGACCTTCTGATCAACAAGCTCAGCATCCTAACCCACTGAGCCACCACATCCCTCAAGATCACCCAATTCATGTCTAAAACAGGACTAGAACTCACAGTATCCTAGTTTCTAGCCTATGCCTTAATAGTCAAAAGTTTAGATATTATACCTTTCCTGAGGTAAAGTTTTTAAAATAATGCATACATACACTTCATTCATGCACAGAGGAACAAATATATTATCCTCAAATTGCTGTTGGTCTCCTAAGGGTTGTGAACCACAGTTCGAGAATATGTGGTATACCAATGTGTGTCATAAGGTATGAAAATATTGGTATGACTTCCTTTGCTAGAGATCCAGAAGTACAAAAGCATTTTATAGTCTTCCAGCTTGACATAAATATGCATAGATACGCAAAGTGAACAACCATACAAGGTACATCATAATAACACAACTGTTTTTTTTTTTCAATTGAGAGTCACATGTGTATGGAGCAATGGGAAAATGGCTATCATAAGGAACAGAATGTGGTCATACCCAGAGTAAAACCACATTTTAAAAAAGATTCAATCTACTTTTTCCTACTATTTTTGTAATTATATACTATACTTTTTACCATCCAAATTTAGAGGTTATTTGAATGCTGTACATGCCCTTGCCTCTCTTACCCAGTCTTCAAGTCATTACACTTATTTTTAACTGATATAACACCATTCAGTTGTTAAACTGAGGATTATTCAAAATGACTGAATAGAGTTGTGTACCTCTGAGATAAACAACAAAAGCAGAAATTATACTTATTGGTGGCATCCTACTCGAACCAACTCTCTTTACCTCAACAAACAACTATGTAACAGAATTCAGATTGTTTTTAAAAAATTAAATATTCACATGCCTCCCAGTGCCCAAATCCATCTGAAAGCACTAAAATTCTGATTTTCCTTATAGAAAGCTTTCTTTAATAAAAATAACTACGTATTAAAATGTAGTAGTATTTTTTTTTATTTCTCTGTACTTCTCTTGTTTTATATATGTGTTCCTTTTAGCTGCTGTTGTCCATTCTGCTTTTTTTTTCTAGCATGGAGTTTAAAATATAAAATATGCTTCCCCTTCAGAACTGAGCCCACTCAGTTATACATTATGCCATGCAACGTACAACCAAACACAACTTATCACAATGTGACAGCTAATATTTAAAAAAAGGAACACACATGTATTTTGAGGTTTGATAATGCCTATCAATCTCAGTAATGGGTATCCAATCCAGATTTCTGACAGATATCTAGTGGATGGAGCATCCACTTTGAACCGCTATGGCTGAAGGAAATGAATGAGGTAGATATTTCACCTCTCTAATTAAAAATAAGACACAAACACCACCCACACTGGAAAGTTAAACATTATTGCTTGCCTACATATTCTGGAGTGTTCTATAAATTATTTTTTTTAGGTAGGACTCACTTTGCTATGATTTTGCTGTATAGATAGTGATAATGTGTGTGCCTTTGTTGTTAAAATGGCAATGTTTTACAAATCACTATGCAATTCAATATCCAGGTTTCATGCATGCTACCAATGCAGTAGTACTGATAAATGTGTGCTTTTAATGCTTTGAGAAAAGACATTTAAGTCAAAATGTCCTTCTAAATAAAAATTGTAGCACAAAGCTTATAGGGTAATACTATGTAAATTACTATGTGTGCAATTAGGGATGTTATTATTGTGATGCCAAAGGGTGCTAGTTAATTTGATCTTGACTTTTTCTAGGGATGGCTGATATCCCTGGTTGACACAATGGCTGCATTGGAGAGGAAAAGCAGAAAAAACCTGTCTCCTTATACTCATAGACCCAATCTGGAGTTTACTAGCTAGTACATTAAAACCCTGCAACAAATTTGTCCCTTTGTTTCTGCACAATATGAATCTAAATATTTTGCTCTTTTTTAATCTGGCATTTTAGATGGGTTTTCTACACTTTCACATATATTATTCACATTTATTCCATATTGTTTTAATTCCCAGAACAGAGACATGATTATTCTGTCTTTTGCTTACATGCTCTGTAAAGCACCATATGTATTAACAGGCTAGACTACAAGAAGTAATATAATGCACATTACAGAAAAGAAATAATTGCTTAAATGAGTACACTTGATGTGCCCAGATTTTAAAACATCTGGCACAACTTGTTTTATTGTGAGAAGGGTGAATATTTTATCATTTGCCATGCTAGTGGGAAAACTGAAATATAGATAGCAACTTTTGAATCTTCAAAATGTTTCTTCTATGTAAAAATTAAATGCTGCATTTCACTGTGAAGCTGAACCTTAAAGACGTGTCAGATTACCCATTTTGGGAAATGAAAGACAGTCAGTTATTATTCATCTTATTGTTCTTTCAACATAAAACAAAATTTCAAACAGTACCTAGTGTTAGCTCTATTGAAAAGAAGAAATAGCAGTAATTAGGGATGATCTGCACATAATGGGTGAGACAACTTCTGGATTAATACTTAATAGAGTTTTGAAATGATTCTGAAGAGGTGCTTTCTGACATGCAGGAGGAATGACCTGTATAGATACCTCATTAAAGCAGCTATAAAGTAGGAAATGCTACTTTAAAGAGATGACTCATTAAAAGGAACCATATATTTTACACAGCTAAGTCTTTTCTCAGGCTTCAACAAAGCCTGAAAAAGAATTAAAGAATGGTGGGACTTACACTTTCACATGATTCAAAGCACTTCTGCCAATAATTTTTCTACGGTTTTAAGAGCTCTAATTCTTAACATTGAAAAGAGATATCATAAAATGCAATGTCTATTTAAGTTATGCTGAATATCAGAGAGCACCTGCCACTCTTCTGAATGATGCTATTTTTCAGCAAGTAAGGATATCTTCCCCTCCTAGAAAAAAAATTCTAAACTTCTACCAATAGTGTAAAATGGTAGTAATGGCTCATGGCATTACTAAGCAGAACTTAGAGGTGACAACTACAATAAGCTAGAGTTAGAGGACAAAATTTAGGAGTCTATATAGAGATGATGGGGAAGAAATGGAGGTAGTGACAGATTTTATTTTCCTGGGCTCCAAGATCACTGCAGATGGGGACTGTAGCCAAGAAATTAAAAGACGCTTGCTCCTGGGGAGGAAACCCATGACAAATCTAGACAGCACACTAAAAAGCAGAGACATCACCCTGTCAACAAAAGTGCGTATAGTCAAGGCTATGGTCTTCCCAGTTGCAATGTATGGCAGTGAAAGCTGGACCATAAGAAAGGCTGAGCACTAAAGAATTGAAGCCTTTGAACTATGGTGCTGGAGAAGACTCCTGCGAGTTCCTTGGACTGCAAGGCGATCAAACCGGTCAGTCCTAGAGGAGATCAACCCTGACTGCTCTTTAGAAGGCCAGATCCTGAAGCTAAAACTCAAATACTTTGGCCACCTAATGAGAAGGAAGGACTCACTGGAAAAGAGCCTAATGCTGGGAAAGATTGAGGGCAATAGAAGAAGGGGACGACAGAGAATGAGGTGGCTGGATGGAGTCATTGAAGCAGTAGGAGTGAGCTTAGATGGACTCCAGAAGATGGTAGAGGACAGGAAGGCCTGGAGGAACATTGTCCATAGGATCGCGATGTGTTGGACACGACTTCGCAACTAACAACAACATAGAGATGATGATGATGATGACGACGACTCATTAAATTGGTAAGCCACCCCACTCCCAGCAACTCTGGGTGATTCTGTATAAACTGTCCTACAATTCATCAGCTGTCTTTTTGTTGTTTTGTCCAATGAATGCTCTTTTATCAGCACTGTTAGAGAACTAGTCAATGAGTTGATTCTAGGACACCAAATTAAGAAAAGATAGTTCTATCAGTTATGTATGCCTTAGATCCATCTGACTTATTTCTGACAATAACTCTGCAGGAGTATAGAAAAGAGGCTTTTTCAGGACCTAACTAGCAATACTGAAAATTGAACTTGGTTCTTTTTACAAGCAACAAATGATTTTACCCTTAATGTCAATGTGTGGTCATGCAGAGATTTAAATCTAGCTTCTATCATTCGTAATCAGCATCAGCAAATATGATGAATGAAGAGAGCTGCAATTCAAAACTTTTTAAATGTTATAGAGCTGCAATTCAAAACTTTTTAAATGTTATATTTTGCATATTTTTGGATGATATCATTAGCTCAATGAATGTTCAAAAGAAAATGTAGAAGAAGCAGAGAGGCCTAACAGGAACATTCAAATGTTATTATTTTGATGTCTGGTTCCACAAAATTTAGTAAGTTTAGGAACGCTTTTCATTGGTTTTTGTCTAAGAATCCCTCAATGTCCCATGGTTAGAAGCTCCTTCAAAACAGAATTTCCCAGATCACTGGCACCATCCAAACTTCCAACCTAGAAGGAGAAAATGTGGAAAAGTGGGAAATAAAGAAAGAAATTGGATGGGCAATCTTTCCAAATTTCTCCAGGGAAATGAGAAATTCTCTATTTATTTCTCAAAGGAATAATCCATTAAATATCTCAGGAGCACTACAATAGATAAAATCCAGTAGGAGGTTTCTTATAAGACTTACTTTGGAATGTAATTAAACATACAGTAGGAAAGCTTCAAAGCAGTGGAGAAAGTATTGTATTAAGAGAAGAGATTAACACATGCCTTGGCTACCTGGAAGCTAGAACATCATTATCTCTTTTTTAAAAATGTTCTTTTCCTTTGGTAAGAAATTTCTAACTCAAGCTCTTTCATTAAGTCAAATAATCACTAGTAAAAAAAAACAAGAAGTTTAATTTATTTGATTGGTACTGTAACTAGAGCTCAGGATACGTTTCGGTTTTTTCATTGTCTGTTCTTTACACATACTTACAAGCAGCATGAATTTCTTCAGCTACTGAAGCCCGGTTTGAAGAGAAAAATGGAATCAACCCTTCCTCCAAATTCTTCAGTTATTTGGAAGGAAAAGCAAGATCAATGAACCAATGACTATCAAACAGCCAAAATTTGTAGCCCTCTGCTTGAAGTTCTGCAAATATGAATAGACTGACTGCCTCATAACTATATTTAATCTATGTAGGGTAAGCAAGGTAGGTGGCCGTGACAACCTAAATTTCATACTTTGGATAATGTGTCATCCAAGCAGACACATGCTGTCTGACAGCTGTCTTCTTTTTCATCCCACAGGCTTGATTCATGGGCCAAATCTTCCAGATAAACCTAGCAGTTCACTTTCCAATAGAAACAGCCTGGCACTTCCTCTGGGAATATTTTCTGTTAAGATGTTACATGGGCATTTTGTGAAGCAATAAATGCTACCCTATCTAATGATTCACCAAAATATTTCTCATGCAAGGAAGAAATCAACACATTGCTTTCAAGATAAACTTGATCTTCAGCTTTTATAACACGTTATGGTCCACAACTTTTTAACATGGGCTTTTCCCTATATGCTAAAAGCAAGAGAATTACAAGCTATATGTACTTTGTATTGTGCAATCATGTTAGAGAGAAGGGGAAAAGAAGTATATTGTCAAAGGGATTTCTTCTAGAGTCTCAACACTGACATGAACATGTTATGCATGCAAGTGTGGATTTATTGTATATCCCATTATTGGTCTGAGTCAAGACAGAATGAATTAAAGAATGAACAGGATAGATAGATTTCTCTTGAGAATACAGTGATTCGATGCCTTTATTTCCACATAATATTGCAATAAGAAGACTCTGTAAGGTAATGACAATTGCCTTTTCATCCTATGTGCTAAAAATATGATTCACATACATAATGTCTGCATTTTCCATTTTTTTTGACGGTTCCACTGACTCCACTGACTGTCTCATTAAACTCTTTAATTAGACACATGCTCAAATAAAGTACATATGTTTTTATTTAGTGAAGTTAGATGACATTTTAAGCCCATTTCAGTTTGCAAAAATCTCTTCACAAGTGCAAAAGCAAGGAAATCTCACACCATTTTTAGGTGAAAAACAAAGGAATTGGAATAAAAAAATAAATGAATGATTTCACCCGATATTTTCCCCCCTCTTATAGTTATTTTATCAGGGATGAGGATACAGTGCTGCATCCATGAAGGCTGTATGCATTCCACAGCATTAGATTGTGGAAGAAAATGAAAAACCTAATAGCATTTTGATATATTCCAGTTAGGTTTTCCATTAGGAGAAAAAGGTGATATGTTCACACCATTTGTCAGGAAACGAAGAAATGAAGAGAATGTTGACAATTTCATTACACTCTGGTTATGGGGTAATCCGCACTTACCTATTACAAGATAAAAAAAAGTCTATTCAAGATATTATTAGTTGAAAACATTATTGTTTATAGTTTCTTTTTAAAGTTGTGCTACAACTAAACGGAGTTGATATAATGATGGAGTCTACAAATTTTAAGACAGAGATTTCATATTGTTTACAGCCCCAGCTCTTTTTTTTTCTTTTGAGGGGGCTGGGGTGTTACTACGGTAGTTTGATTGGCACAGTATCAAAGTCCTCTGTTAGCAAGCATTTCTCTCATAAAACCATACTTTTCAAGGAACAAAAGCAACTAATAAGATATTAAAAATGCCTTGCATCCGGCCCCATTTTCTTATTTTATTTTGGAAAATCATTACAGCTAAAATCTTATGCACCCCTTTTAGGAGTAAATCACTTGAACATATACTTTGGAATAGATATTCATATTGCAATAACTTTTCACATGTTTTCATGTTAAGCAAACAAATTCTCTTTCAACTCCCTCTTTTATCTGTATTTTCAGCTATTCTGTTGAGAATATTTCTTCAGTGGATAGGTATGTCATGGTAAAGTCAGTGAATTTACTGCACAGTCCTATTGATTGATTTTAATTGGGCTAAGTCATAGGTAAGTGAATTTATGATTGTAGCCAAAATGTACAATCACAGAATGCAAAGGGCAGAGAGGTTAAGATGTACCATCAATCTGCCCATTTGACTAATGAATCAGAGAAGGTAGCTTCACAGGGCAGAAGTGGAGATATATTGCTGGATTTCAACTCCCCACAGCTCCAAAGAGCATGGACCTGGAGCAAGGAATAATGGAAACTGAAGTCTAATATTTGGAACAGAAATAGAAAATTTTGGGATTTGGCAAACATATTTGGTATGTTGACAGAGTGTGGCTGCCTTGATGGGTATGCCTAGTCCCAAAATACCTATTGATTGAAAAAATTGATAGAGTTGTTCCCTATCTTAGCCTTACTAGAAACTCTTTACTACCCTAGTTTATCTTTGGACAGATAGACATATTTACAAAACATTGGACTATAGCAATCCATGAAGTTGAATGTCTTAAAAAATGCAAATAAGCAGCATTTTGCAACATGACAGCTTCCTGTTTATTTCTTTGTTAATTAAAAGACTAAGATTAAATCTGGTGGGACAGGAGGACAAAAGAAGTATCCATGAGCAAACTGATGTTTATGGGGAACAAATTGCCTATCCTGTATCTGAGGGTCCTAAGTTCTTCACAATTGCAATGAAGTCTGAAGGCCCCCTGGTTAGACACTATCTACACATGAAAAGGGATCAAATCCAAAACATTCAGCTCCCAGAAATCCTTATGTGCAGCAGTATGAATATAGCCCAAGGAATTAAGGATCAGTGCTATACCGTTCAGCTTTAATTAAGCTTTCCTCTGATTTCCACAGTCTTGTGTAATGAATATAAAATTACAACTTTGAAAAAATTGCAAGGGTGGGGAGAGAGTTAAGCTGTGGTTTGATTAGAATACTATTCAATGAGATTTATAAAACAGAGGATTACATTTGGGACTTCTTTCAGTACAATAAATACCTAAGACCTGTCCTTGCCGTAGTTGAAAGTAAAATGGGAAAAAATGGAGCTATATTTGCCATAGAAAAGATAATTTGTTTCATAGTGCATGTTTTATTAAAGGTTACAGCCCACATTAAAAGTAACACTGACAATTAAAAGAAGTGTGTGTGGGATTACACAAAGGTGATGTCATGTACTTGTACTTTATATAGCACCTTCTCCATTATATAGACTATTTAAATAAATTATCATAATTTTTGCTTAAATTGGATTGCTAGTTCTTAGGCATGTGCAGTATTAAATAGAGATGCAATAAGCAACTGGATCACTAATATTTTGGGATATATAAAAAAAGGAAGGAAGGAAGACTGGTGAGTTTGTTATAATTAATGTCACCTATGGATAATACAGCATTTTTTCCTAATATTACCTATATTGGACTTCAGAACAAATTCAATATTCAGAAGTATGTATTGGTTGGATTCATGCAGAATTTGGTAAATGTGGGTTCAGCCTTTGTGATTGCTTTTCTCTCTTTCTAGCTTGTATTTCAACTGAAATGAATGGCCTCATGACAAACAATCCAATATAGCTAGAGATTTGCAGAGGGGAAGTAAACGTGAGTGGCAAGCTGAGAACATAGTGAAGAATAGTTTGGGAGCATTTTAATGATATAGCATATGCCAAGGGTTTAATCAGAGCCCATAAGGAAGATCATGAAGGCCATACGGAAAGCCATACTGAGCCGCTCTACTAAAGATGCCAGCCATTAGCAAGGCTAGCAAGATACATGGTCGGTATATCTTATTTGTTCTGGTGAAAGCATCCAAAGGAAGAAATAAATAACCAGTTGCCTGATAATTTATGTATTTGTATATTTTGCTTGCATTTTGCTCATAATATCTTAACTGTGATTATAAGATGGTTTGCTCCAGACACCTTAATTAGACCTACTCAGATTTCAAAATGGGCTTTTTCAGTGATATAGCAAAATGTTCTTTCACAACTCTGTCTGCCTCTAGTATGAATTCAATCAGTGCCAGACCTGCCCAAATGCGATACCTGAATGGGGATGATGCTGCAGAATGCTGTCAAGCCTTCTGTGGAGCTATTTCCCCCCCCCCCGCGGTGCACTCTGGATAGTGCGCAAATGTACACTGAACAAACTAGCAATTGTCAGCAGCCAATTACTTTGTATTAGCACTGTAATCTCTTGGCTAATGTAATATTGCCACACACTAAATAAATAAATAATGCTTCATTATCTGTTCCCTCTTGCCAAGATTCATCTTTTGTTGTGGGGTCCTTGATGCTCTCTGAGCTTGGTTGTTTTCTTGCAGATGTTTCATTACCAAATTAGGTGATATTACCAGTGCTAGAAGTGAGTGGGGTTTGCTCTTTGTTTATGCTTGCCCAGTCAGTGTTGGTGGGAGTGTTTTTGGTGGTTCCTTAATTAGATTGTTGTTTACTGGGATGGTAGTTCCTTGATAGGGGTATTACTTACTGCTTGGTGTTAATCTCTGCTTATCTGGGTGATTTATCTTATCTGTGATTTTTAAAAACTTTTTGAATGTCTCTTTTGAATGATACATACATGTTGTTTATTTCTATGTGCCTGTTGATGGCTGATTTGTGTGAATGCTTCCAGGAATTCTCTACCATTTTTTAAAATTTAGCTTGGTGTAGGATGCTCACTATTTCCCTGTAGAAATTATGGTGAAATTATGGTGTCTATGTATTGTGCAATTAAGGAGTTTTCATCTTCTGACTCCTAGTTGATGTTCATGGAAATGCTCTGCTAATCATCTGCCTGTTTATCCTACATATAACTGTTATAATCCTTACATGTAAATTGTCAATGAGTCCTGCTTTTTTATGCTGGGGCTACTAGGTCTTTTGGTTTACTTAAGATCTTTTGGGAGCTTTAGTTGGTTTTAAAAAATAAAAAAATACAAGAAACATTGCAAGACATCACCCATTATCTTGTCTGGTTCCGCAATTATTTTATTCAACTCCAGGTGAATGGGATTAGTCTTCCTAATAAAATCAGGCAAACTCATCCTAGCAGTCTGAAAGATCTACTAACTCACCCTAGGCAACAGAAGTGAAGGTCATCTTAAACAAATATGCAGGATAGCAATCTGCTGGTGAAATAAGGATTACAGAATCCCTTATTTTTGCCATTCTTATGTCCACAGCATAGGTCTAAACATGAACTTTGTATTTGGTCATATTAATTCTTTCCACTATTAGCATTCCAATTGTCTTTTCTGCTATCTCAACTTCTGGAACACTGAGTAAGCCAAGTACCATTTGGAAATTTCACACACACACCCTCCCCTACACACAGCTTGTAGGCACTGGGACAGAACCTTGACAGCCTCACTTGGTTGGCCTGGAATCAAAAGATATAATTGGACAGCATCAGCATTCTGATAATACTAAAGCCCAAACCAGTGGGTGGATCGAATTGAAAAAGAATGAATAACAAACAACTCTATGAGGTGCATTGAATTGCAAGAGAATGAACCCAACATCATTAAGCCAATCTTTTGCATAAGAGGGGATTGGAATTCACTGTCTCTAGTCCACCACTTGACTTCTGGTGCAACTACTACATTATATTAACTCTTCTTGGAACTGTGTGATAGTCTTCAGTTTAAGTATCTTTTGACATGTGAATATATACTTAATTATGAAATAAGATTGTAAAGAAGGTAACAGTTAATGGAATAAGGAACTTGAAAGTATGAATGTGATCCTGGACAGAAGGCTATTATGACTCCACCTGATATACTCCAGAGAAATATGTATGTCTTTTTTCAAGATAAATCAATAGGTTTGGTTAATTGTAGGTGATATGGTACTCAACATGCAGCCTTGGCTATGATGTGATTTTGTTCTAAAGTTGTCCCTTTTGTATAGAAGTTACCTAACATATTAAGTTTGCTCTGGAAACATTGTCCAGAAATTCCTGGAAAGCCCAGAAATTCCTGTCTTTTTGTAGGGTTCGTATTTTGCTAATTATTTCCAATAGTTTGGAAATTAGTAGAAAAGCAGAAATGGATATTGGCTGCTTTTCTGATTGCATAAATAAATAATTGATAAAATAACATTACAAAGTTGATGGAGTACCCATTCTCCATTAATTATACAATGATCTGAAGAATTTACTTTTATTTCTTTATATATGAGGGCAATTCAGAAATAAGCCTCCATTTAAGCATGTGCAAGAAATAGGTGGGGATAGTGATGCCCATCCTATGGTCCCATGCTCAGTAGTTCAGTAGACAATGAGTCGTGGAAGAAGGTTATGCTGCAGTTCACTCATCTACTAGATCAATTGAAAATGAACCTTGCCATAGAAAATCCCACCAAATATGAAGTGCGTGCAGTAATACAATGCGTGTGTTTAAAAAAACTTTTGGCAGCTGCAATTCATTGTGAACTGTGTAATGTTTATGGACCAAACATGATGAGTGAGGGTGTTGTACATCAGTGGTGTCACATGGACAAACTGACATGCACAATGAGGCAAGAAGTGGTGGTCTATGTGTAGTCAGCGATGAACTCATGCAGGACATTGACAAAAAGGTACATGAAGTCCCTCAGTTCATGATATCTGCACTTTCTTTACACTGTCCCCAAATTTCTTGGACTGTTTTGTACAAGGTAGTGATAGAAAATTTGGGATACTACAATTTCTGTGCTCATTGGGCACCAAAACTCCTTTCTGAGGAGCACAAAACACACTGAATGGGTTCTGCTTTGGACTTTTTCATGCATTATGCCAAGGAAGGAGAACAGTTTCTTAACAGAATTGTGACTGACAATGAGACTTGTGTGTCATACATGAACCCCAAAAGTAAACAGCAATCTATGGTGTGGTGTCGTATGCACTCACCAAAGAAACCCAAAAAAGCTCAGCAGGCATTGTCTGCCAAAAAGGTTATGGCAACAGTATTCTTGGATGCCAAAGGGGTACAGCTAGTGACGTTCATAGAGCATGGTTTAACCATCAGTAGTGTTGGTTCACAATAATGCTCACCCACACACCACTAGATGCACCCAAGAACTTTTGAAGCAGTTCTGTTTGGATGTTTTTGATCACCCCCCCCTATAGCCCAGATTTGGCGCCAAGCTACTACCACCTCTTCAGGCAAATGAAACAGTGGCCTGCGATGCACCACTTAAACGATGACAATGCACTTCACGATGCTCTTACAGGGTGGCTTCATTCTCAGACGGGAGATTTTTTTGCAGAAGGAATTTCAAACCTTTTAAGACGTTATGACAAGTACCTCAATTTGAATGGTGATTATGTCAAAAAGTAATGTAATGTAGTTTTCTAATGTGTATAATAAAAGTTCTGTATCTGCGAGTGTCTATCATTGATAACCAAACGGAGAATTATTTTCAAATTGCCCTCGTAATAAAGCATTTTATTGTTAGATGTACTATATTTCAAATGTTTAATTTTCTTATTTTTCCTATTAAGTACAGTGATTTAAATGTCAATATTTTAACTGTATAACATGACATGAATATATATGATTAGTTTTGATTAGTATATGACAGTTTTTTGCTTTTATTCTCTTTTTTCTTTCTGCATACAAAATAAAATAATAAATAATTGTTAACTTAAAGCAGGGGTGTCAAACTGCCAGCCCGCGGGCCAGTTGCATCATGCAGAGGCCGTGCCCACCCCAGCTCCGGCAATGCGAAAAAAGTTACAATACGTCACGATATGTCATGTGACACGGCAAGTTTGACACCCATGACTTAAAGGAATCTCTTTGTACCAAGTGCTCTTCCAGACATTTACAAGGGTAGCCCTATGAAGACTAGGCTGCATTGTCCAGTTGGATGTAATGAAGAAATGGATAATTCATGCCAAATCCAATCAGGCTCAGGAAGAAACACAGTTGTATATTGGGCATAATTATGCAAATGTTTTTTTACAACACAACCATATTTTAACCAGGTAAGAGGGGCAAGAGGGATGTAATCAGGTTGTAGCCTTCTTCTCTCTATACTTCTTGTTCATTTCTTCTGCAAAAAACAAATCCAAAATAATAATCTAAGCAAAACAACCAATAGCTGAGGTTATAGCTGGCCTACTTCAACTTTAGAGTCCAAATCAAGATAGATCTGATCAATTTTGTTCACAAAAGCACAAATTTTTCACAATGAGCCATAAATTGCTCCATCTTCAGTATGTTACCACCAACATATTGGTGGACATGCCATACAATTTAAAACAATCAATGTTGGTCAATTCTGTATCAATGTGAAGGTGGCAGATATGTAAGCCCTATTGGCTGCCTCCATTGGTACAGGATGGGAATCCTGCACTATAACCATTTTAGCAGTAGCTAAGTAAAAAGTTGAAACCAAATCTGTTCTGATGACTTGTTGAATAGATAGGCAGAAAATTATAGTACCATATAAACAGAAATCAATAAAAGGTAGTGGTAATGTCATTTATTGCCATCAAAATGGCCCAATAACAATATTGCTACTCCCAGAGGCATTTTTGGTTTAAGAAAAGGCAGTCCCTACCCCTATCCCTTTCTACCAATATCATAAGCCTCTGTGATGCATAGCAAAATGATTCACTCAAAGAATTATTTCTTTTGTGGTAGACAGGTTGTTCTGGGTGTAAAGTAACATAAAAGGACCCCTTTTAGATCAATAATAAAGTAGATGCTGCTGGGTAACTTTGAGAATTTTCAGTGACTTGTATGACAATATGTGTTGGCTGTTTGAAAACAAAATAATTACTGTAATTTATAAATAGCATTAGTTTTATTTATTATAACCAATTATGAGTAACCATTACTACTAATAGTTATTGATTAATCTCCTTTTAAGAACACCTTCACCAGTAGCTTTGACATTCTGGTGCACTTAATTTCAAGCTTCTTGATCAGGATCTGCAGTAAGTTATAGAATCTTTCACACTTTACAAATTAGTTTGACTCTTCAGCAAAAGGCTCTTATATATTGCTTGGCTAGAATATAATTGTTATTGAAACAGGAAAATAGCTATACAAAGCAATTGATTGCACATTTTGAGGTATAGGACAAATGATTTGTATACCTACATCAGTTTAAACTCATGCCTTTTTTATGCTCTCTTCCATGAATTGAGGTAAATACTTTCAAAATGAGCAGATGTTACATTTTTACATAACCAGGGAGCCAGTTTGGTATAGAGGCTAAGATTTTGGCTAAATATTTGGAGATAATGAATTCTAATCCCACCTGAGGCATGAAATCAGTTGGTTACCTTAGACCAGGCACTGTCTCAGCCCTAGGAAGGAGGCAGTGGCAAATTACTTTTAAAATCTTGCCAAGGAAGCTGCAGGGACTTGTCCAGGTAGTCACCAGGAGCCAAAACCTGACTGAAAGGCAGGTACATTAGACCAAAAGACCACTGGTTCTTCTCCCAACACAGCCCTTGTTTTATTCTCCTTCATTTTGCTAAAGGAAGAAGGCATAACTTTTGTAGCTTCCTCAGTTTCCTAACCTGTGCCAGATCAAGAATATCCTGTGGTGCCCCTATGTCATGGGAACTGTTGGTGCCACCTTCTGCCTATGCAATGACTTGCATTTTTGAAATGTGTTGTGACCGTAAGCTTTGGCATCTAGGTCAGTGCCTGCTTGGCCTTAGCCTAAGGTTGTCCACGTTCCTAAATACTCTACATTGAAAGAAAAAGAACTTCCCCTAGTCATTATTACTACAGTATACACACACCAGATCATTGAGATGATATAAAATATTGAGAAAGCCTCTGTATAATAAAAAATCTTAAAAGTAGCTTTTTACTAGCATGAATAGTAGGCAATAACAACCAAAACAATATTAAACCTTTTTTTCTTACTTGGGAATCATAAAAGTTAATTGATTTATAATATTTAATTACTAGATTACAGATTTCTGGGTATGCTGGCTGTTTATAAATAACATTTCAACATACAATTCTAGTTTCTTCTTCTTCCTTAAGTTACACAAAAAAGAGAGTTAAAGGTTTTGCTTGTGGGATTTAATTTCCTTTTTCATCTTTCTTGCTGAACTACTGGAGTACACCTTCATTTTAAAAGGACATTACTCAGGCAACTTCTACTGTCCTCATAAAGTATCGCACTTTATGGGATAATATCAGCATGGTAGCACATTCCAGAAGATTTTTTTTTCTACTTTGTATATTTTACTTCATTCCATTTCTTTCTGGGAAACTTGCCACTGAAAGCTATATAAATTATTTTATTGTTTTTATCATGCCAAATAAACAAACTTCACATATAATATTACCTTTCCACATTTCCTTTCCATACATACAGTATATAAAGCCGGTTTATACAGAATAACCTGAACCAGGATTACTTATCATAGTAGCAAAGTAATCTCAGACAGCAGTTTTTAACAGAATTGTTTGTGTTCCTTTCATTAGAAATGCAAAGTACCAGATATATATCATTTGCTATGTTCAAAGTAAATATTCTACCCCTGGAAAATGACTCATACACATTGAATGTTGTTTGGCAACCCGTTGGTGGCCAGGAGTTACATTTGTGAAGCTTTTCTAACCTGGGCTAGGTGGTCAATCACAAATCTTCATTCTCTCACAATAAGTCTATATACAATGATACAATAATGAAAGGGATAAACTGTACATTTAAATGAGTTTTCCCAAGCACATGAATGTATATGAGTGCATATGAGATGGATGAAAATGCTCAACTATTTTTGAAATAGTTTTAGGAAACTTTAGATGCATGATATCTGCTCTAGAAACACATTATTAAAATATAGCAATATTCCATATAGATGAGTTTTCCATAAGGAACATTAATGCATGATAAGAAGACATTCCAAATTTTCATGGGGTTTGCTTCCAGAGCTACATCACCTTTCTCAGTGTACAATGGGTATTCCACATACAGCTTATCATTAGTGACCTGTAATTTTTGTAGTAAATATATACAGTGGCAGTCACAGTGCTCACTAGACCTTTTGGACAGGTGTCAGGGATTGAGTCCTGGGAAACTAGAAAGAAAACAATTTCAGGTTTCTGTCCTGAAATGCCTGCCAGTGAGTATAGAATTTATCTCAATATTTAAAAAAAAATACTCCCCTCCCCAATCCCTTAAAATTCCAATTATCTATTTTTATAGGGAACCCAATCTTTGCTTACGTTTGAACAATAAACAGAAATTATGTGTCCTTGCTTTTTTATTTAAGACAGATGCCTCTAATGCCGCACAGTAGCCAATCATCAAAAGAACATGGATACAGAATAATAATGATGAGATGATGATGGTGGGTGTTATATTATTATTTTTAAAATCCTGACTGAGACCTTGGATCAACCACTTTCTAACTATGGCTAGCGAGCAGCACATGACCCTGGTAGAGTACTTTAATAATGTTATTATTCAATCCCGTTGCAGGCACTTTGCATTTTTATGTATGTTAAAGCACTCAGTAAGTGATGCGACTGGCATGGCTGTCGGGAGACTTTCTCTCAGAGCACAATCTTATAAGCAAACAAATCTTCAGCATGTCTGGAATTGGCTGTCAGAGTGACACTGAACTGAATAAAATAGAATCTCTACTAGTGTACATTGAAGAGGAGATAGAAGGAGGTAAGGGACTATCACCTGGAATGTAAAGACAGCCATGAAGAGAATACCTGGAAATCATTTATCCTTACAATTTATGTAAACAAAGATGCTACAATCATGTGGATTTGTGAAAGCCAAGAAATCTATCACATCCCCAGAGAGACAGATGCATGCAAATGTTTGCACGTGTGCAGGCACAGAATTAGTTACAGTATTCTTTGTATTATGCTCATTTACATCCTGGTATCTCATATTCAGCAGATAAGCAAGTAATGCAAGTTGCTTCTGGATAGCTAAATCACTTCTTTTAATAGGACGGGCAATGCACAAGGAGCTGAAAAAAGCACCAGCCCTCCCTTGAATTGATCTTAAGACAAGCATTTCAAAACTGCAGACAGCACCTAACTTTTATGAAAAGATGAGACAACAGAGGCTAAAACAAAGTCCATTACTGAGCAGAAGCAGAGCGGGGGGGGGAGCCAACATGTCACATGTTCTTCCTTTTCACTGCATTGCTGCAAGTGCTGCGAAATGATGAAAATTCCATAATCAGATACGAACTTAATGTCTGGCTTCAAAAAGAATTCCTATTTATTTTTATTTTTCTAAGCTGTCAAAACATAAAGTAATTTGGAGTCCCTGCAAAATAGTATAATTTGGAGTCTCTCCATAATAGTATAATTTGATTTAAAAGAGATGAGATTGTTTAGCACAATACTGATTTTGCTATCATTATTGTCGTGTTTCTCTGCAGTTTTAACAGCCTTGCTCATACAAAAAAAGTGAACAGTTTGAAAGATCAATCATGTTGAACCCATAATGTTTTTTTTTATCTCAAGAGAGCTATAAAAATGAAACTGTATGCAATCCAGCTATTGTACTTTCTTCACAAATATTAAAATTATGCAATGTGAACTAAACAAAAAAAAATCCTTGAACTAATGCATGCTTTGAAACATCATGTACCCTGTCTTTCCTATATACTTTATATCCTTACTAAATGAAAACATGTCACTAATCTTCCTTCCAGCTCTAACTATCATTAGTCATTGAAATATTTTCAAACTTTAATCAATATTCCATTTTAATCTTTCTGAATAACAAAAAAACAACAATAATAATGAACTTAGATTTAAAACATCATTTCAAATGCTTATATGGAAGCAACCACTAAAGCAGAAGTTGTACAAGAGTTATAGCATTTCTTTAGGTTTACTATGCAACCAAATCAATTTTTATAGTAATAATAGATGCCATTTTATCTTTTTGTAATGCTGCTTTACAAGCAGTCATTTCCATAAAAACTTTTAATTCTTTGGAACAGAGTAAAGAGCAAACTATCTGCAACGTATACTAAATCCACCACAACCCTGTCCAAAATATTCTTATCAGCTATAAATATTTCCTCACAAATAATCTTTCTTTCTTTCTTTCTTTCTTTCTTTCTTTCTTTCTTTCTTTCTTTCTTTCTTTCTTTCTTTCTTTCTTTCTAGGAGATGGAAGCAAATGTTTTAAAGCATACATCTGCTAAACATCACTTGGCAGATGCAAATCAAAATGGTTTCCTTTATAGCTTTTTTATGTCAAAATAAGAAAAAAATGGCCTGCATTTGAGAAAGAAGTGGGTTTTTATTATTTTTGCTTGTGTATTGCAAATCCTCTTCTCCTCCCCCCCCAATAATAAGGAAAGTTACTCTGGGAAGATAATGCGTATGATTGCAGCTCTGCCTTGTTAAAATCCTGGCCTTTTTATGCAGTCATGTTATCACTCATGAATTATGCATGAAGAGGATCTCATTACATTCCATTTTCTTTACAGCCGCATTCCCTGCTCTTCGACATGCTCAGATTCCCATCAGTCTGGCCCACTCCCCTGAAGCCTGGCTCCATCATAGCATTTTCCCCATTCCCCCGACAAAATGGGCGTGTTTAACTTGTCACCTCGAGCTGGATATAAATTATTCACCAGAGCTTTGCGTAGATTTGTGAGATAACCAGCCTCAAGTCAAACAAACTTCATAGGTTTGGGTCTGTTTGACAGGGACCATTGATGGCTATTTCCTTTTGAGTAGCCCTCCCCACCCCCACCAATATCCTTTTGATCATAAAGCATTTTTCACATTCAGATATAGTGCATGTGTATTTCTTTTGAAATTTAAGCAAGACTATTACATTCTTCCTTGTGGCTGTAATGTCCATTTCATTTTATTGATTTAACAAACAGGGTCAACATCTTCCCGAGAAGCCTGCTCAGGAGTAAAGCACATTGAGATCATCCCTCATTGAGCCTCAGTGTTCTTTCTTTTTAATTATTTTGATAATGAGTGAAGGTATGTAAAAACATAATAAGTGATTCGGTAATGTAGGGAGCTGTTTCTGCAACAGCAACTCACCTGCTCAGTATCTCCATCGAGGTGTTTAAAAGTGTTCTTTTTAAGTTACAAACTCAAATATCAATTGTCTTTTTTAGTTTTTATAATAAATTAATTATATTGCAATAATGTTTTCTAACATAACTGGAATTTTACATAGACTACTGCTGTCTGGATTTAGATTTTTACCAGAATGGCTTTAGATCCTTGAAAGAAAAAGGATTAGATAAACACTTAACATTTTTCTTTCTGTCTTTCTATGTAATCTGTACACCCCTGTTTATGCACTTTACTTCTTATTAGGCAGATCCATGGGCCATGTTTTGAGCATACTTTGGTAGAAAAGTACAAACTGTATTCGATGGTCCATGGTATCTCCAAAACCATCTTGAAAGATTTCCAGGCTCAGGTTAAAATGTTGTTGACAATCTTTAAAGCTTTAAATCTAGCTAGGGACCACTCATTACAAATCTGGCCAGATGTTAAGTATGGGCACTTTGAAAGAATCTTTCTGGTGCTAACAAAGAAAATGTCCATGTGTGATGTGCTCTCAGGCATCCGATGTATTTGAAGATATCATGCTGCAGAGAACCATCTCACCAGTGACCACTCAAACACAATTTCAAGGGAAAAAGACTTGCTTACTGTTCTTTATTTGCTGAATTACATTATTAAAGCAGATACTCTACCATTCCAACTACAAGTTTTTCTGTTTGCAGTCTGTATTTGGGGGCAAACAGAGTGTGCTGAATTATATCACCAATTTTTTTTGCAGACCAGCTGTTGATGACTTCAGAACCAATGTTGGACTAAGATGCAGAACAAAGTCTCTTCCAGTCATTCTTTACTAACTTATTTCAACCTGTCTCAGACAGTTGTTATGGAAGACACTGAAGGAGTTAGAATCATATAGCATTTTGAGTTCCTCATGGAAAAGAGAGATATAAGGCTATCTTATACTTATTATTCCAATTGCTCCTCCAGGCTGCCATTACAGAATATCTGTATTTGATCCATAAGGCACAAAACTTTGCAAAACTAAGCATAGTTTTTGTAACTTTTCATGGGAAGCACAGTGGCTCACGATGCTATGTTGACAAGCAGCAAGACTGCGTTCGCATCCTGAGTGCTGCTGTGGGACAGAGTGAGCTCCTGTTAATTCTCTCCAGCTTCTGCCAGGGACATGAACGGAGTCCCCAACTGGGCATCCCCTGAACCATGATGATGTCACTGGGTAATGTTTTCAACCTAGAAGTGCCTCAGAGCTTCTGACATGAATGCGATGTGATGCATCTTTTCATACCACACTAATTTTCCCACAGTTACCCCTGTCTTTTGGTTATATTATAAAATGAATCTATTAAGGATGTGAAGTATGATATGGCTACTTTAATGGTAAATTTATAGTTCTCTAAACAAATATTATTTCTCTGAAAATTAAATTGAAAGGAATTGAGTGAATTTTTTTAAAAATTACAAATCTTTGAGTTTTTTTGTTTAGAATTCAGCCTCCTCCTCCTCACAATGATTCCCATTACATTCTTCACAACTAATCTATGCAAATGCCATTGAAATATTTGGGTTATAATATCTGGATAGATGCTAGGTCAAGGGTGGAAACTTAAAGACTACTGGGACGCTCCTGATGCAATTACAATTCATAGCTTATTTTGTATATAAATGCATCCCTGCTTTCTTTATGTGTGGGCTGGGAGTCTCTTTCTAATTTCACTCACAGCATTAATATCATTAGCAGAGACTTGTTTGTATACTGCAGATAAGTAATAATTTAAATCCTCTGTGTAGTTAAGAAATAATATTTACTTAATTACTCTTTTTCATAATGGTTTCCTTCTTCATTACTATATGTAAAGATGAGGCTGCAGACTTGAATGCCACTGAGCAGTTGCCTCTGTGAACCAAATACAAGATATTGGTGGTGGGGGAATACCTTTTTAAATAAAGTATCATTCAACTGGGGGAAAAATGTACCTGCAGATTCCAATCAGGATACAAAGAAATAGGTTTCATTGTAAGATACATAAAAATAGAAATACTAGAAAAGATACAATTTTAATCTTGATACCACATTCATTAAGTATTCTTCTGAAGTTATAGAGAGTTACAAATTGGATGGAGAAATCATCCAAATTTCCCCACTTCTGTCCATCTTCAGCTAGAATTTTGAAGATGATCTTGTCAGGAGTTCTCTGAATTGACTAGAGAAGATACAACGTGCAAGACCCTTATTGTGAAACAGGACATTTTTCTTTATTTTTTTAGCATAATTGAGGCTAGAAAGGCATTAGTTGTTCTACAAGACTGATTCTCAGCTATGCAAGGAGGTTTCAGTTAGTACATCTAACTGAAGTTTGGCCTTGGAGTACAAAACGAAGCAGGGCAAAGGCTGATAGAATTTTGCCAAGAGAATATGATGGTCACTCCGGTATGAACTATTTATTTATTTATTTATTTATTTATTTATTTATTTATTTATTTATTTATTTATTTATTTATTTATTTATATACCGCCCTTCTCCCGAAGGACTCAGGGTGGTGTACAGGGCAATAAAAATAAGAATACAGGATACAAGATTTAAAATTAAATGATTGTGCCCGATGCAGTAAGTTAGTTAAAAACAATGTTAAAACCCCAAACCCATCAGACCAGGCCAGCTTGTTCGAATAGATAAGTTTTTAGATCACTCCGGAAGGAGCGAAGTTTGGGGGCCATCCGGACTTCAGCCGGTAAGCAGTTCCAAAGGACTGGCGTGCCCACCGAGAACGCCCTCCCCCTGGGGGGTCACCAGTCGACATTCTCTGACCGGTGGTAACCTGAGGAGGCCCTCTCTGTGAGAGCGCACTGGACGGAGGGAAGTTGACGCCGGCAGCAGGTGCTCCTGTAGGTAATCCAGACCCATGCCATGTAGGGCTTTATATGTCATCACCAGCACCTTGAATCTCACTTGGAAGGCAACTGGAAGCCAATGCAGCTCACGGAGCAGAGGTGTAACATGGGAGTATCGGGAAGCCCCCATCACAACTCGCGCGGCCGCATTCTACACCAGTTGAAGCCTCCGAGTGGTCCTCAAGGGCAGCCCCATGTAGAGAGCTATATACTATATAGACATACTTAGGATGCCTTTTTAAATTATTGCTTATGTGGTAGAATAAATGTTATACTTGCATATATTTTATAAATACTTTAATTTGTATTTCAGCAGGTGCTCCTGTAGGTAATCCGGACCCATGCCATGTAGGGCTTTATATGTCATCACCAGCACCTTGAATCTCACCCGGAAGGCAACTGGAAGCCAATGCAGCTCTCGGAGCAGAGGTGTAACATGGGAGTATCGGGAGACCCCCAACAGAACTCGCGCGGCTGCATTCTGTACCAGCTGAAGCTTCTGAGTGGTCCTCAAGGGCAGCCCCATGTAGAGAGCATTGCAGTAGTCTAAACGAGAGGTCACAAGTGCATGAGTGACTGTACACAAGGCATCCAGGTCCAGATAGGGTCGCAACTGGCGCACCAGACGAACCTGGGCGAAGGCCCCTCTAGTCACAGCTCCTATATGATCTTCTAAGGAGAGCTGTGAATCTAAGAGGACACCCAAGTTGTGAGCCTTATCTATGGGGGGTAGTAACTCACCCCCCATAGTAAGAGATGGAATAATCTGAATTTCCTGAGATGCCGGCACGTACAGCCACTCAGTCTTATCAGGGTTGAGCTGAACAGTGCCTCCCACTCCTAACCTCCTGCGATGCCGCAGTAAAATACCATGGTCGATGGTATCAAAAGCCACTGAGAGGTCTAATAGGACTAGGACAGAGGAACAACCCCTGTCCCGAGCTCGCCAGAGATCATTCATCAGAGCGACCAATGCTGTCTCCGTGCTGTGTCCGGGCCTGAAACCCAATTGGTATGGGTCCAGATAATCAGCATCCTCCAGGAACAGAGGGAGTTGATGCACCACTACGCTCTCAACAACCTTCGCAAGGAAGCGAAGGTTGGAGACCAGACGAAAGTTGTTTAATACAGCTGGGTCCAGGACATGTCCATGTCCCTGATGAATATACAGTACAGGTGACAAATAGATTTAAGGAATTAGATCTGATAGACAGAGTGCCTGAAGAACTCTGGATGGAGGTTCACAACATTGTACAAGAGGTAGCAACTAAAACCATCCCAAAGAAAAAGAAATGCAAGAAAGTAAAATGGCTGTCTGAGCAAGCTTTGCAAATAGCTGAGGAAAGGAGGAAAGCGAAAGGCAAGGGAGAAAAAGAAAGATACGCCCAATTGAATGCAGAATTCCAGAGAATAGCTAGAAGAGATAAGAATGCCCTCTTAAATGAACAGTACAAAGAAATAGAAGAAAACAATAGAATAGGGAGGACCAGAGATCTTTTCAAGAAAATTGGAGAGATGAAGGGAATGTTTCATGCAAAAATGGGCATGATAAAGGACCAAAATGGCAGGACCTAACAGAGGCAGAAGAGATTAAGAAGAGGTGGCAAAATTACACAGAAGAACTATACAAAAACGAGCTTAGCATCCCTGATAACCACAATTGGGTGGTCACTGACCCCGAGCCAGACATCCTAGAATGTGAAGTGAAATGGGCTTTAGGAAATCTGAGCAACAACAAAGCTAGTGGAGGTGACAGTATTCCAGCTTACCTATTCAAAATCTTAAAAGACGATGCAGTAAAAGTGCTACACTCTATTTGCCAGCCAATTTAGAAAACTCAACAGTGGCCACAGGATTGGAAAAGGTCAGTTTACATTCCAATTCCAAAGAAAGGAAATGCCAAAGAATGTTCAAACTATTGCACCATTGCACTCATTTCACATGCTAGTAAAGTTATGCTTAAAATCCTACAAGCTAGACTCCAGCAGTATGTGGATCAAGAACTTCCAGAAGTACAGGCAGGATTTTGAAGAGACAGAGGAACTAGAGATCAAATTGGCAACATATGCTGGATCATGGAGAAAGCTGGGGAGTTCCAGAAAAACATTTACTTCTGCTTCATTGACTATGCTAGAGCCTTTGATTGTGTGGATCACAACAAATTGTGGCAAGTTCTTAAAGAGATGGGAGTACCAGACCATCTTATTTTTCTCTTGAGAAACCTATATGCAGGTCAAGAAGCAACAGTGAGAACTGGAAATGGAACCACTGATTGGTTCAAAATTGGGAAAGAAGTCCGTCAAGGCTGTATACTGACGCCCTGCCTATTTAACTTATACGCAGAGCACATCATGAGAAAGGCAGGGTTAGAGGACTCAAAAGTTGGAATTAAGATTGCCGGAAGAAATATCAACAACCTAAGATATGCAGATGATACCACTCTAATGGCAGAAAGTGAAGAGAAACTAAAGAGCCTCTTGATCTGGGTGAAGAAGGAGAGTGCAAAAGTTGGCTTGAAACTCAACAATAAGAAAACCAAGATCATGGCATCCGGCCCTCTCAATTCCTGGCAAATAGATGGGGAGGAAATGGAAGTAGTGACAGATTTTATTTTCTTGGGTTCCAAGATCACCGCAGATGGGGACTGCAGCCAAGAAATTAAAAGACGCTTGCTCCTGGGGAGAAAAACTATGGCAAATCTAGACAGCATACTAAAAAGCAGAGACATCACCCTGCCAACAAAAGTTCGTATAGTCAAGGCTATGGTTTTCCCAGGTGCAATGTATGACTGTGAAAGTTGGACCATAAGGAAGGCTGAGCACCAAAGAATTGAGGCCTTTGAACTGTGGTTCTGGAGAAGAGTCCTGTAAGTCCCCTGGACCACTCAGTCCTAGATGAAATCAAGCCTGATTGCTTTTTAGAAAGCCAGATCCTGAAGTTGAAACTCAAATACTTTGGCCACCTAATGAGAAGGAAGGATTCACTGGAGAAGAGCCTAATGCTGGGAAAGATTGAGGGCAATAGAGGAAGGGGATGACAGAGAAGGAGGTGGCTGGATGGAGTCACTGAAGCAGTAGGTGTGAGCTTAAATGGACTCCAGAAGATGGTAGAGGACAGGAAGGCCTGGAGGAACATTGTCCATGGGGTCGTGATAGGTCGGACACAACTTGACAACTAACAACAACAACAACAACAATATGTTCTCCAAATGTATGACCTCAACTTCTATGCTATTCTAGACATTATTTACTTCCATTTTGTTAGAATAATACCCATGGCCTCTAAAATACTACCTAACTATTTCCATTCTTGGGCAATCATTTGCATGTTATTTCTGCGAATTGTGGTATTGCAAACGTATAAGAAACAATAGTTCCAAACTTTACCTGCAAACTTTACTTTCCAAACTTTATCTTTAATATGACTGTATGATGCTTATGGAAAACCAGTGGTCTTTGAGTGCCCTTCATCTTTTCATTAAAAGAGTTGATTATTGTAATTTACACTTGGAAAAAAGTGTTTTTTGTTATTTATACCACTCTTTTAAGATAGATGTTGTTGTGTTTGTTTCTGTAATACACTGATGGCTCCATCAATTTTGGTGTGATAGATTACCTTAGAGAAAAAGTATTACATGGTATGTTCTGTGACATTAGAAAATTTGAGATATAATTGGGTCACAAAACCAGAAGAAGCATATTGTAAAATGACGAAAATACATTGCAGAGTTTGCATAAGACAAATGAACATTAAAAAGATCATTCTCTAAGGGGTTCTTTTAATTGAATACATTTAATATTTTCAGAAGCAGTTAAAGCTGACACCTGCTGTTTTATAGAGTGACGTGGTCTGGAGCTATCTAGCTCTTTCCAGCAAGCTGAAGAGGCAAAATAGCTAATTAAAATGTACCAGGAAAGACATTTAGTCAAACTGGATAAAAGTATTGTTTCTAATAAGTAAACAAATGATTTCTTAGGCCTTCATAGTTTGTCAAAACTAACAATTATAGCATAAATAAAACATCTAGGAAAACATAACTATTTGAACAAGATCATTGCAGATTTATTTGGTTTCTGCATTCCAAAAAGTTTAATTACAGTTGAAATTTATCATAAAGGCAAGAATGTAGTTCCATCAAAATAATTACAGGATTATAAACATATATCAATATCAATGAACTCTAGCTATGATTGGCATAGTCATTGTAGCACAGTGGATTACCGGAAAACAAACCAGCCCACTCTATGCAATTCCCCATTAACTTTGTGGGACTCAGTGACACTCCCCTATATCAGTATTGTGCTATTTGCTCATGTTTTCACTTAGCAAGGCAACCTCTTTTTAATTTTTGCTACTTGAAACATATAATTTGTAAAAGTCAAATGGGGCCTGGACTTTTAAAAAACAGTCAGCAGGTTCTACACCAATGGTTTAATGCAGGGAAGAGATATAGATTATGAGAATGTTTATGTATAAAGTTCATATGATATAGTTATGTCATATAGAAATAAGTGATAAAACCATTAATAAACAACTTGCTGTTAAACAAGCAGCAACAAAACAACAGACCAATAACTACCTCAATGGAATCTGTGATTGGGTAATACAGGAAGGGAGGGAAAAATATTTATCTGCCTAGCAAGAAAGCATCCCAACTTCTATTCCTTCATTTCCAATTTCTTCGCATGACAACATCTTGATCAGAAACTCTTGTAAGTTACATGGTTATTATACAACACATAGATATCTTATTGCCTAGCCTGGGGTACACTGGACAAAAATAAGGATGCGGACTCTATCCCTGCCTCTCCCACACATAAAACAGTCCTACTTTCTAAGGCCTTAATCCTAGGTGAAAGATCTACAGCAGAAAGATCTTCAGATAGTTCCAACTAAGTATCTGAACAATACATGAGTGAGAACCCTATTTGTCCAAATTCCTTCTATCATCTGGCATTTGAGAACATGGAAACAAAAGCTGCTGCAAAGCTTCCCACAATCCAGGAAGATCAGTAAGAGCAGAGAGATGGCCTGTTGTCCAGCCCCACTTTCTTTTAAACAAATTCTATGAACAGTTCTTCTCTGCAGGCTGATTGCTGAGCCACCAGAATTAGTCCAGGAATACTATACAGACATGCAACTGATTTATAAACAGGGTCGAACACTTTCAGTCTAATTCTAATCATGTCACAGAGTCTCAAAAGAATGAAATGCAAAAGGGAGAAAAAAGCAGCAGCCAAAAAAGGAAATCCAGTAAACGCCAAATGCCAAGATCTCTTCCCCTCCTCCCCTTTTTTTTCCTTTGCAAGGGTTCTCACATGAACTGTTTCAGGAATGTTCATGGCTGGCCTCATGTTGCTATAGCAGCCCTGCAGTGTCATATTATCTACAGAACAAGTGTGTGGAAATTAAAAAAGGGGGAGGAAAGTGGTACGTTGATTGTTCCTCTTGCTGTCAAAATACACACACTGGTTTATCAGTTTTAGTTCTAATTTTTGGGCTATGTAGTGTACATTCCTACTGCCAATGTAAGGTAAGGATTTGGGAGGCTCTATTATTCCTGGCACGCAGTTCAGTAGTTACAGGACTGAAACCCGCTGCTGTGATTGAGAGTGAAGGGAGAGATATGAGAAGGTTGCTCTTGTATTCCCATATGAAAGCTTTTTTGTTAAATGAGCACGGTACATGCAGTACTATGATCTTGTGTTGCAAAATTAATGCTCACAATATTATAATCTGGCAAACAGATAATCTCTTAAAACCAGCAAGTTTAGCATTGCAAAGACCTCAAAAATAGATGCACAGTTCAAGTTATTAAAGTCATTTTTTTCATTTACTTGAATAACATTTGTCCCACAGCTAATTAGACTCTTTATATCTATGTTGTTGAGATCTCTCTTTTTTTTAAATGGTCTCTAAATTAATCACATAAATCCATTAAATGGACCAAAAGAAGGAGGTGGGAATCAAAAGCTTTCTTATCTGATATGTTATGCCATAAACCTTTTTCTGACCTTGTATGTTCAGCAGACAATCTTGGCTTGGTTTAAGAATTATTGTACCAGATATCAGAACACACTCCACTTGGTTTTAAATGACAAACACTGGTGACATTCGTCAGACTATGGTTGCAGGATAAAATAAGCAAGCAAACAAACAAGATGTTATCTACATTCTCAAAGACCTCAAAGTAAATGTAAACCTAGTAAATGTTATTAGTGCATTGATAGGTGAATGAATAGCTATCAGAAGAAACCAAGCATTTCCTGTTCATTTATAATGCCATGAAACATGATACTGAAACAGGCCACTGGATCATGTCAAGAGGTCTGACACAGAAGTGCAAAGACATCATTTAAAAAAAAGGTGACAATGGTGGCAGGGGAAGATATTTATTTACTGTATTTTGGTTGAATGATTGCAGTTATATATGAACGTGTCATTAGAGTATCATTCTCTGTAACCATCTCTGAAATAAATTGGGAGCTGTGTAAGAGCACCACATGCCAGCATTCATTTGAGTGGCATTTTGGCAAGTACAAGAAAAACCCTCCAATATGAAAACAGGGATTCATTTAATTTATTGATCAGTAAGCCAAATGCCAACAGAAATTCTTCAGGCAAGCATTTTGCCAACAATTTTCTAATGTTGCAACCATTTTTGGATACTGTATACTACCAGTGGATCCTGAGGATTTGAATATTCTCAGTGTATTTGGTTGACTGCTGAACAGATCTTCAGTTGGTTATGCTTGGATTGGAACCATGCAGCTCCTTATTTCTCAATCTGTGTTTTGCAAACAAATCTAATTTATGTGATAGTGCAGTAGAATATGTCCTTTCTTCCACTGGCTGCGTCAATAGTGTTGTAAACCAAAGAAAAATAGTTTATCATTTCTCTTGTGAGATGGCTCCCTATGTCTTGCCACAAAAAAATGGTGAGGTTTTTTTTTTTGCATAGCCACAAAATAATTATCACTCTTTGCAATGCTAGCTGATTCCCAAGGAAGACTGGGAAGAAACCTCACTGAACAAACTTTCTGCTGTTTCCAACAACATGATGACTAAATATATCTGACCCATAATTAAAATGGTGAAATTTGAAGAAATTGTTGGCTTCATTTTACAAAAAGTAGGAGGGGGAAAAATCTAACTCTTTAGTAGTTTTATAAATAATTTTCAAAAGCTGGAACAGTGCTCTAAAATATTGCTACTACCCATTGCACTGTGGGAATAAGGGCAAAAAGAATTATATTCACTTCAGGAGTACTGATTGGAGGTGATCAAGACCTCTTCTTCTAAAGGCTATTTTGGCATGCCTGAAAAGCTGTTGGTGGAACATAGGACTACAAAGATGCATTTCAGTTGATATTATGCTGACCCTTTCCACACCCTTTTAATTCAATCAATGCATAATGGAGACAAGGGTAAATAAATGGTGTGAGGGGTGAGAATTCCCTTCAGACTTTGTGTGGGTGGGTACACAGAAATCCTGTAAGTTGGAGAGTCTTTCAATTATTAAAAAAAGTTAAAAGTGAAAAAAATAGCCTATGGCCAACCCAGCCTTGTGCTATGTAGAACTTTATAGGTGATAGCACCTTGAATTGTACCTAAAAGCCTATTGGGAGCCAGTGCAGCTTGTGGAATAGTGGTGGTACATGGGTAAATGGCTGAATTCTGGACCAACTGAGGTAGCCTACAAGGGCAGCCCCATTTAGTACAATCACAGGAGATGATTAAGGTATGAATGCTTCAGATTCTTTGGGTCCAGAAATGGATACAATTGGGTACATAAAATGCTATTGTACAAAGACCCGCTTGGCCACAGCTATCTGGTTTTTGAGCAGGAGCTACAAGTTGAAGTGAATCTCCAGATTACACACTAAGTCTACACTTCAGAACCAAAGATAGAAACACTGTGGGTTCTGTGGGGGACCCATAACTCATAACCACTGAGTTTCACAGGATTGAGTTGCAACCTGTTCTTCCCCATCAGACTTTTACAGCCTCCAGATACTGGGACATACAGTGTTTTTTTTTTTTTTTTGTATAAGAAAAAGGTGCCGGAACTCACACATGTCATACAACCTGCCTTGCCTATCCTACAAGGATCCATCCAAAAAAGGTGCCGGAACTCCGTTCTGAGCGTTCTATGAGAAAAAAAGCCCTGGGGACATAACCATGACAACTTCACTTAGACAGCCAAAAGCAGGCCTGTATACTTGAGTACCATTGAAATGTATCAATGAAACCTTACCACATATAAATAAATGAGCTCACTCAGTGGTTTTATGTAGGCATTGAAAAGAAACAGGGAGAGGTGGTACAGTCTTGAGATGCCCAGCAAAGCAGGGGCCTAGAGCTAAATTGCTGTCCTCCTGCCAACTGAAAATGAAGGAAGGAAGAGAACCATCAGAAAAGAATGCATCCAACTCTCAGCTCCCTCAGCTGGTCAAAAATAACATCACAAATGACACAGCACTCCCATCTCAAACTTGCCATGGGTCATTGATAAGTGGAACCAAAGCTCTCAGTACTATACCCCAATCTGAATTCAGTACTATACCCCAATCTGAATTCTTATTGGAAAGGGTCCAGATCAGCTTTGTAAAAGAAGCTTCTTCTCTGGTTTGCTACAAATACAGCTTGAGTCTCCAAGTTTGTGGTAGCTATTCTTCAGCCCTACATGGCAGGGGTCCGGAGTACCTTAGGGAACACCTGCTGCCGGCGTCAACTTCCCTCTGCCCTGTGCGTTCCCACAGAGAGGGACTCCTCAGGGTGCCACCGGTCAGAGAATGTAGATTGGTGGCCCCCAGGGGGAGATCTTTCTCTGTGGGCGCCCCGGAGCTATGGAACCAGTTACCGGTTGAGCTCCGGACGGCGCCCGATCTTCGCTCCTTTCGCCGCGATCTGAAAACATACCTGTTCGAACAAGCTGGCCTGGCCTGAGGGGGGATTGGTGGGGTTTTTACTATCATTTTATTGGGGTTTTTATTAATGTACCAACTGTTTTTATGGGCATGTATTTAATTACCTTTTAATTTTTGTAACTCTGTGTTTTATTCTTGCCCTGTACACCGCCCTGAGTCCTTCGGGAGAAGGGCGGTATAGAAATATTAATAAATTAAATTAAATTAAAAATTAAATTATTAATGAATTAATATTTGCCATAAAACTCCCTTGTCAAGAGCTGTATTCTTGAATTATTGACTATGTACCTTCTAGTTCGTGCATCAGTCTGGATGAAACCTGAGAAATGGGCTGAGGTAAAGACTGTATTTCAATGAAAATTGATTCAAATATATTTATATAGGTGGTGCAACATTTAATGAAGGATACATGACAATCAGATATGTAATATCTTTATGCTTTGAGTCCTAAAATGGCTAAAAGACACCAGAAAATATGACAAAAATGTAATAATTGTTAAGCCATTGCTTAAAACAAAACATAATCAACCAAACAGACTAAAACCATCAAAGCCACTAATAGCTAAACTTGACATTGTTCAATTGCTTTAATGCCTTAAATAGCAAGCAGTTACTGGCATAATGATGTATTTGTTGAGTGTTTTATATTTTTTGACACAAATTACTTGGTTTTATTTGATTTTTAATGCATCTAGTAATAGCAGACACATTATGTATGATAAAAATGCCATTACAGGGAGTAAGTTGAAAGAATTTGTACATAAATCTAAGAAGAAATAACAGCACTCAGTGAGATTTTTTTATCAACACTCCTCATGTCATAAGTGGCGGACAGAAAGTTAATGTGACCTGATTCAATTATTACTTATAGGAAAGAAATGACCACTGAATATACAAAGTATTTTATACTTCTGGACACTTTGGCATAAGGTGTAGACATACAGATACAAAAACACAAATAACAAAATTTGCCTGCTAGCTTTTAAGGATTTCAGACATTTTATTCTGTTTTAAAGAAAAAAGCCATTGATTATTAATAAACAAAATGAATGCAGATATACTTATTAAAATATGCATACACATGCATCCATCCTGCCTCTCTTTGATTTGTCAACAGTTTTGAAGCCATTGACCATGAAACCTTCTAGACTGGCTCAAGTGGTTGGGAGTGATGGAGTTGGGAGTTGTAGCAGTTTTCTTTTCTTTCTCCCAAGAATGCTTGCAGTCAGTATTGGTGCAGAGCAGATGTCTCACACTAGACTCCTACTTTAAGGGGTGAATCAGGGCTCTGCCTTCTCCTGTTCAATATCTCCATGAAGCTACTGGGCAAGGTCACTCATTGACAGGAAGTGAGATATCATAAATAAGTTCATGATATCCAATTGTACATGTCTGACCTAGGCTGACCAAATGATGCCTTCAAGGTTTTTTTCCTAGTCTGGAGTAGTAAAACGGCTTTGGGTGAACACTGGCAAGATCAAGTAGTGGTGAATTTTGAAGGCTTCTAGATCTGGAGATTTTCTATTTTTAAGTCTGAATGGGAGTTCACTCACACAGAGTTGGTGAGCAATTTAGAGGTCCTCTTGGATCGGATCACAGGTTCTACTTAAAGAGCAGCTGTAGCTAGGAAGACTTTTCACAAAATTATTTTGTGTACCAACTTAGCTATACTTAAAGCAGGAGACACTATTCACTTCCTGTTTTGACTATCATTTTTTTATTTTTATTTTATTTTAATTCCATTTATATCCCGCCCTTCTCCGAAGACTCAGGGTGGCTTACAAGCTTAGCAGTAGCCTTAGAATGTGTTGTACATGATGCTGCCCTTGAAGAGTATTTGGAAGCTTCAACTGGTGCAGAAAGAAGTGGCACAGAAGTTTTTAGTATGTTAAAATAAGTCCAAGTGACCGTTGCTTTTCAAACTTTACTGAGTTCTAGTGAGCTTCAAGGTGCTCCATAGCCCTTTATGACATAGAACCAGGCTTTCTGTAGGACCATCTAACTCTTATTTTCCCCATCCCACCAGATCAGATAGAATGGGAATCAAATAGAATCAGAGCTCTTCTATAAAACCATATCATCTGAAGGGACTCAAGAAGTGTGCCTTTTTTGCTTCAGTGCCTGCCCAATGAAATAGTATTTTCACGTGTCCTGATGGCCCTGCCCTGTTGACCTTCTGTAATGCCTTAAAAGACTTGGGTGTTTCCCTGAGCCTTGGGCTGGAATGATGTCAAATATGGGTTCCTATGAAGGGGGAGCAGTTGTGATGGACTATAGAAAAGCCATAGTTTCTAGGGAACAAGGACTCATATTCCAGAAAGGGGATGGGTGGGCAGAGGAGACACATGAAGCAGCATGTCAGGATAGGTGACAGAAGAAAAGAGTAAGGATAGCAACTCCTTAGAATTTCCCAGGACTTACCATTTAGGGCGAGAATAGCAAGGATTTAGCCTGGTAACATTCTGTCTATTGTGTGCAAGCAAATAAAGAACAGAATCCTGGCTAAATTATTCTATGCCGATCTTGGGCTTTGACTGCCAGATATAAAGAAAACCTGATTCACATTATTTCTACATTGGCATGTTTTTGGGTAATATTCAGTATTTTTATACTGGATTTATAGTTGTTATATTTATTTATCGTGGTACTGTTGGTGTTTTAAATTGTTAACTGCCCAAGATTATATCCTGAGATTTGCAGCCACATAACTCCTTTACATAAAATAAATACATAAATTTGGCTAATGAATTAGTTCCAAAGTTAGTATTCTGCAGTGCTATTCCAGTGTTTTGAGGGAGAATAGTTATGTACTTTCACCTGTTCTCCATTTCTGTGCATTCCACTTTGAATCGCTTTTAGATGTAAATTATATACCTGTGAGCCTCTCCATGTAATTTGAAAGTGTCAACCCTGTGAGATATACCAGATGAAGAAACTGACTCCACAGGAAGACCAGAACTATATTTTACTAAGATGGCTACGGTAACAAAATCTTGCAAGTCTGACTGTTTTCCTTTCCTTCTCTTCTTTTTGTACCCCAGGAAATCAGGGGGAGGGGGAACAATCTAAGTCTTTTTCTAATACTTGGTCTGCCTCCCTGGGCCTAATGTATGCTTTTACCTATTGTTGCCCTAATAGCTTCTGAATGTCTTATCCAAGGTCATCTCTGTGACTAACTACACAAAGCCTAAAAAAAAAGACAGAAAGAAATTCATAATTGCACTGAAGGACCACAATAGTAGTGTAAAAAATGGCAGTGACTCCAATAAGTCAGAATAAATTCCTTTCTTTTCTTGGCAACAATTCAGAAATAATTTGCTATTGCCTTCTAGTAGGTATGTATGCATAAACAAGCACTCATTCACACACTTTCCAGTTTAGCCTACACCAGGACTTCCTGGTGGTCTCCCAATCAGTTTCAATCAAGACCCTGAATAATTGTTTCAGGATCAACCAATTTAATTAGAAGTTGCCAAGCTGTCATGCTCATTTCCATCTGAATAAATATACATTGGATGTAACAATACTGAATACAATTCTGAGCCATGGGATCATGCAGTCTTCCAGTTATGTACATAGTCTGGATGATGCATCAGGACATATGCATCCTGGGTTCTGCTGATGGAAAGATGGAACATAACCTCATGCAATGGCACTTCTTCAAAACTGTCCTCTCACACGTGAAAGCTTTGAAGTCATACAACATGAATTCACACAAATGTGCGTGGTTAATGTGTGTGGTTAAATTACCAGTGTGAAGAATTTACTTTTAAAAAGAGCTTCTGAAATTATCTGCATAAAGATGTCCAAAGATTTAGGAAAAGACAAGTTTGGCTGCATATTGTTATTTTTTCCCTCCCTGTAGGAAGATTACTAGATGGATGGATTCAGACATTATAAATTCATATGAGATAGAACCTAGTTTTCTGAGTGAGCATGAATGAAAGCTTAAATGATCTGTGTTTCTCTAGATCCAAAATAGTCTTTTCAGGCATTTCTTGGAATATATATTCCTATGTTGACTATCAGGATGCAAAAATTGATTTCCATAGGATTCAAATAAGGCTAATGTTGTACCATTAATTTATGAGAAATGACTGGAATGACTTGGGCCACTATAGATTAGATGGCTTGACTCTGATCCTGTATGAAATCATTGGCAAAAATAAAATATAAGGTGCAATCGTTGAAGAATTAAAGGATAATTAATCTGAAGCATCAGCCCTTAATGGAAAATAAATCTTGTCAAACAAATCTGATATCATTTTTGATGAGAATATGCTGCTCTTCTATCTTTTACACTATGATATCTACATTCCATTGTTGATTTATTTGACTAAACAAACTGAGTAGGTGAAATAAATATTGTCCAAAGTGTTAAAGATGAGTTGGGCTGAAAATATATATCTGCCTATATTTTCAAAGGCAAACACTTGAATAATATAGTTTTGTTTACCGGTTTTAGTTGAAACTGAGGAACAAATAATATGTAGTTATTGCAAATAGAAATAAGGTATCTCCAATACATGGCACTTAAACTTAAGTAATGCATTATTAGAAATATATTCCATTGTAGTTTTCTTGTTTAAGTGAGTCAAGTATTAAGCACTAAGATCTTTAATAGTAATCATAGTGCATCTATAGAGCATATTGTTCATTTGAAAAATGAGTACATTTCTATGGTCTTTTCTAGAATAATATATAGTTAAGAGGGATGAACATTGAAAAAAGAGCAAAAGGTAGTCACAATCAGTTTATGGATCTGGAGACAGTTATTACAAATATTATATATTGTAAAAAGAACCAATCTATAAATCCTAGATTGGCTTATCAATTAAGGCAATAATCAGCAGCAGAAGCTACTTTGGGAATGTGATGCAAGCAGATGATAAACTAGGAAAAATGACTATATTAAGAAAAATGCAAGACTGGGACAAAAATGAGTAAGATGAATGGATGAGATCAAACAAATTACAGAACAGGCCCAGGAAAACCTATGGGATATTGCTGGAGACAAGTCAAGATGGTAAGCATTTGTTCTTGTAATCACCAAGAATCAAGCAAGACTTGATGAAAACTACTAACATTTAGAGATGGCTGGAGGTTAGAACAATGGATTATTTTCTTACCTTGACCCTTTATTTAAGTGTGTATGTATGTATGTATGTATGTATGCATATAAACGTTTTTTAAAATTTGGAAGCATCCACATTCCATTTTGAAGACAGATTCTCACAAAGAGTTCAGCCATCCTTAAGTATATTTCTGCTCAAAGTAAATATGTGACTTTAGCTTCTTCAGGCATTCAGCTGAATGTATGGCAGATTCCAAACTGGGCAGAACATAGAGGCTATATATGGTGCTTTGTTTCGTGCTTTATGATTTTTACAAAGAAGAGACCCAACTTGTGCAGAAAAAATATTCATATTCAAGCATTTGTAAGTTCAGCTTATGATCAGATATCCAGCTGACAATTATACAAGTTAGTCAAAGAGCATGGCCCACCTGCATACTAAATTCTCAGCCAGGTTTGAGCATCTAAGGGTTCAGCTGATATTTAAAAATCTAATCTGGACAACGGTCTTTGTATATTACAATCCACTATGATTGTAATAATAATTGTAAGGTCCTGACCAGACAAAGAAGAAATAGTGTTTTTTCAATAGAAAATTTGGTGAGAACATTTAATAAATACTTTATGAGTCTGAAAACAGTTCCTTCATAATACACATACAAATTGGTTTTGTTCTTTTCTAAACCTAAAAATATTAACAACTCAATGGGTCACTACTATTTAGACAATAAGTGTGTTTACAATCTATGAGTCAATATATGGATTAACACATGAGATTTGCAGTTTCCTAGACAATCATTGAAAAGAAAACACATCACACTATCAGTTCAGAATCATACTGTGATAATCAGAAAGAAATGCGGGCACTGTCTTACTGGCTCGACTTGTTACTGGATTATTCATATGCTGACACGATGCTGGAGACAATCTCTCAGCAGGAGCCTTCATGTTTACTCCCAGCTACTTCCTAGCTACTCTGTAAGGGAATTAATCTAGAATTGAAACAGTCATGTTTATTATATCTTATTTTTAAACCTGAGAAATAAAGGGTAGAATAAGGGGGGGAAAGGTAATATAGTAGGAAAAAAGAAAAAAAAAGTCATACAAAACTAATCAGATAATCATCTCCAAAAGGCCTGTAGCCTGATGTTTAATTGATTTCAAATATTTCAATTTACCCATTTCTATTCCTTTAGTACACAGTTAAATGGAGAGATACCATCTCCCCATGATTAATCAAAGCTAGCTAGGATTATTCCTCATATCCCACATTCCTGAATTCAACATGGAACTTTTAGGTGAAAACTGGTTTATCTATTGAACTTCCTTAATTAAAGGCAATATTATATTATATATTCTAATATATTATATTACAGACATTTTTATTTATTTATTAAAATTACATGCTGCTCATATCCTTGACTCTTGGTGACTTACAGATCATAAAAAATAAATAGAAAACCAATTAAAAATTAAAAATTATGCAACACCAGGAACCAAGAAACAGATGGCACAGGGATGAAGTCTTACCTATCAACCACCTCCAGTGGTGAGTCCCCCGCTTCAGGGTCTCAAGCCAACTGGAAAAAAGTTTTAATAACCTTCTGGAAGGTCAAAATGGTGGTAGACTGTTCCATAGTGTAAGGGCCATAGCAAAAAAATGCTCCTCTCCTTGACCACACCAGCCAGATTTAATTAACAAATGGGGTCTCTAGTAGGCCTCTTCAACTGACATAAGTGGGGGTAGGGCTAGTCCCATTGGGGTGAGACAGCTCCTCAGATAACCTGGAACCAAGCCCTATAGGGCTTTAAAGATAATAACCAACACCTTGAATTGGACCAAGAAGCAAACTGGTAACCAATTCTAGGAACCCCTAGAATTGTGTGTGACACTGCATTCTGCACCAACTGCAGCTTCCAAATATTCTTCAAAGGTAGCCTCCTATAGAACATGTTTCAGTAATCCAACAGAGATGACTAGGACATGAGTGCGCAGGGCTTCATGATCCAGGTAAGGGCACAACTGGCTCACAACACAAAGTTGTACAAAAGCTGTCCTAGCTATGACTGCCATCTGGTCTTCAAACAGGAGTCGTAAGTCCAGGGAAAACTTCAAGTTGCACATCGCATCTGTCTGGGGTAATGCAGGCCCATCCATAACTAAAGCTGAATTCAGCTGAAGCCCGTTGTCCCCTGTCTAGATTTCCCCATTTCCCAGGCTCTGAGAAAGGGCAGGCACATCATTGGTTGGATCACAGGGGATGGAGATGTAAAGCTGTGTATCATCAGCATACAGATGATATCTCATCTCATGCTGTTGGTGATCTTCTCTAGTAGTTTCATGGACAAATGCCTTCATGTGTCGGAGTGACTGGGTTGGGACAGTAGAAATGATTATATAATGATACAATTAAAATACTGTAAGGAATTAAGGATGATCAAATCCACCCATTTTTATTTTTCCTATCTTCAATTATTTTAACTCTGAAGTCCTTTCTCATTTATTAATGACTTTCTTTTGTTATTATCAAAGCATTAACAGAACAAAGTTTTCATTCCTCTCATTAACTAACTCTGAAGCAGAGACAGGAACTTGCTACGTATCCTATGAGGTTTCTTTCAGGAAAAATAAAAGTAGGAAGTCTACTAAAAAAATCAAACAAACCCACATATAAAAAAATCTAGATTTTTAAAATATATACTCCTGTCTTCCTCTATTACTTCCTTTCACATTCATTTTTAAATATAAATATTTTACTTTAAAGCCTGTTCTATATGTTTCCTTGGAGGTGGCCAATGTACCTTATACTAGGTGAGTGTTCACAAATTGTGGCCATAGTGGTTAAGCTTCTACAAGTCTCTTTAGAACATTGCACTGATAACAATGCTCTATTCAAAATTATTTCTTAAACTGAGTGAAGTTGATTTCCCACCCCCAAACTATTAACTTTTTTCTTTTTCCCCTTTTTTTTAGTATTTAGATCACAACTCCTGAAGACTTAGCTATATTTTGACAAGAGCTGACAAAGGGTGCCATGGAATTGTGACTCAATTGTCACCTTCAGCATATTCAAGCTGAAAAACTCTGGATGAATGCTAGGTAATAATTAGAACTGTTATATTAGGAAAGCAAATACAATGGTGTCTAACATTAAACAAAGCATAGTTCTCATCACAAATGGTTTCTTTTGTGTTCAGGTTAGTCTACAAAACCATTTTGCATGTTAATGAAGCACAAACAATTATGGCTAAAGTAACTAGCTTTGTGCAATTACAAAAACCACATAAAAAGCCCTATTGTTTGTTGTCTTATGATTTTAATGCTAATTTTGCATAATTTGAGGATTTCATTTTGTAGTGCAGCATGCAATTAGGTTGTTGGATCTGTGAAGGCTTTAATGGATGGAGTACAGAACATATATTATAGAACAAAAACTAATTCATTACTTTTTTAATGAAAAAGATAATAATACTTCAGGAGGAAGTGAACAAACAAGGTAGAAAAAAGAAGATATTGTAGGAAACTTTCATATTGTGAAAAGAATTGAGTAGAACGGAAGAGAAAAAAATGAATGACATATAAAGCAAAAAAAAAGCAGGCTGTACATCCACAGTATCTTCTAAATGTTAGTGCCTACAAGTAAAATGATATCATAATTAGTAATGATTCATATCCCACTTTTAGAGTACAAACCTATATTCTCGGAAACAAATCCCATTGTGAATCTTACTTTCAAGAAAGTGTGAACAAAATGCTAGCCTTAATTTTCTTTAAGTGCTACATATGGCCTTAAAATGGAACAGTTGTTGCAGACATCAACAATCATCCCTCAGGTTCAACAGAATAAGAGTGATGTTCCTTCCTGTGGAGGCATCACCAGTGACTTAAATGTCTCTTGAATAATATCACAGTACTACACAAATTGCTATCTCCTCTTTGCCACAACTTTAGGAACTGTGTTAATGGCTGTAGCAGCTTCTCATCCACTGCTACCATGCAGTTTCAATGAGGTTCATGATAGAACTACACAAATCACAAAAAAAACATGGAGCTTTCACTGAAAATGATAGGAAATGTCAGCCTTTCACTCCATAACACCTAGTTTTACTTTTCTGATATGATTCTTATAGGATCTCCCTCAGCTTTATAAATGTCATACAGTGAAAGTAAAAAGTCATACCATATACTGGCATTAGGATACAGAAGAAGGCAGGACTTAATATATGGGCAACATTTTTACTTGTAGTCCTTTTTTCCTTGTAATACATTATGTATTTGAGTTTATTTATGACTATAATTAGAAATTTGCTAAATGATTGTCACTAAAAGATGTTTTATGTACAGTAACATTAACATAGACATGTACTGATGATAGTCTCAGACGGTACTAGTCAGTATGGAGATGTTTTTGGAATTGGGATAGCCATTTCCACTAAATAGTTGGATTCCATCTATTAATCCTTCTTTCTCCCTGGCAGTCTGTAAGTTTGTCTTTCAATAAATGCCAGAAATTGAAGATATTGAGAAATTTTATGATGTAGAGAACCACTGAGACTACCTTGAAGATATTTGGCAGCAGTTAGCAAAAAAATGATTTAAGTCCAGAACAGGACCAGAACATTAGAAAGAAACATACCCTTTGTTTAAAAAAATATTATTGGTGTAAGAGAAAACTTGTCAGGATTTCAAAGTTCTGTTACTATAATCTGTCTAAAGAGATGAGTTTATTTCTTGATCTGTCATATCTTGAAGGCATGACATATGGTGCTGCATAAGAGCTGTTGTATTGTAGCCTAAATAATGATTAATATATGTTACATTGTGTTTTAAGATCGCTGTATAGGTAGTTCTTGGGCTGTGACCCTTTTTGGGATTTGCCTCAGTAGGCAAAGAGGATACTAAGCAAACATCACATCATTGTGTCACTTGGCACTTGTAATTGAAGTCATTAGGCCAGGACCATATGGTCATCATGACCAAGATGAAGAGGTTGGTGTATCCCACTGCCACTTCTGCTATTGCCATCCCCAGCTGACCATTGTGGTCATCTTCACCTCTCTTCCCTTCATCTCTCCATTTCTCCCCATTTAGCTCAACTCCAGACCAGTCTAAGAGAACATGGACTTTCATGTGGGCAAGGCTATGCAAAGTTTCTCCCACCTAAACCTTCTCCCCTTGCCTGTAAAGGGTCTGTGTGTCCAGGTCTGCCCTGGGGAAGGCACCACCACCACTGTTCACCTTCCCCAGGGTGGAGTTCAGCTAAGCTGCCCAGGACTTGGTAGGAGAAGCTTTGCATGGTTTTGGTCATAGAAGAGGCTACATCTCCCAGACTGGGCTAGGACTGGGGTGGCTGGGGTGGGAGGAAGGCAGGGAGGGAATGAGGGGAGGAGGGGAGGCAAAGATGACAACAAAGATCAGCTGGGATGGGCAGCAGAATTCATATCAGCCATGCCAAAATAGTAGAGGACCCGGAGGGGGCGGGGAGATAGGCAGATAGGAAGAGTCGAAGAAGATACAGTTCATGCAGGGCAAGAGCACATGACCACTGGATGCTGCAGTGGTCATAAGTATGAGGACTAGTCATAAATCCACTTTTTAGTACCATTGTAAAGTTGAACGTTCCCTAAGTGAATGGATGTAATGTGAGGGTTATTTTGTTGGATAACTCCTAAAGTATTTTTTAGGATTGCTGTATAAATGTCTTCTGCCATAGATACAGCATTCTTTATTGACATTCTGTGGCTTATTTGACAAAGATATTTCAATGTAGCTTATATCTGTTGATTAAAAAAGGAAGTCCCAATGAGTTAAGAGAGCTTATTTTTTTAGGTACCTCACTAAGAAATCATACTTCTGCAGCATTGCATGGAAAGAGACTGCACAATAAAGGATAAAAAATCATTTGTTCAGGACTGAAATTATCACAGTATGCATTCTAAAAATCTGTATAACTGAATCTCTGACATGCTAGCTTTACACATGCAGAGATATTTTAATTTATGGGTTGCTTTAATGTAAGCAATTTCACCACTGCATATTTAGATGATAAAACCTATGCTATTACATCATTTCCAGAACTTCTGGATCAACCCTAAGGATACAAACAAGAAATAAGAGGTTAAACCCACTTGGTATGTTTGCATTGTAGCATTTCTCTTTTGAAATATTCCCCACTATTTCCTGCCAGCCTTAATGTGAATAAAACAGACAAATATTTGATATTTTGGCATGTTTTATCTCTTCCTTCTTTTTTCTCTTTTCATGATCTACTACAAAATTTGAAGTAAAAAAGTATAAAATCTTATTTTGTTAATATTTATATATTGATTTATACTTTTAACAAACACCCTTTATACTTTTTCTGATACAGTCATCATATTCCTCTGTGTATTTGCCACAATATTCTATGCTGATATTGTAATTTCTCTATATATTTTTCATTCCCTCTTAGTTTTTATTCAAGGTTTAAAAGGAGGTGGGTTATTAAAGTCTTCAGCAAAGCATTCCCACTGTTATCATCTGGTAATTATTTTCTTTTTTTTTAATTACCAATTGGTATGTGAATAATTGATTCATGGCTGGCACAGCATGAAGATGACATTGTGTTTTCTTATTCCATTTCTGCTACCTCCCACTGTCTGCTTATCCTTTTCTTATTTTTGTAGTCTTTGTTGACAAAAAGCCACACACATTTAGTGAACTGTAGCTTCCACTTCCACCAAGAAGCGAAAGGAGGCGAAAGCTCACTGTTTAATAAATTGAATAAACTCTCACTTAATTCTGTATCAATATTGCAATAATTTAAAACTGCATAATCAAAACATCATTTCACCAAGTTTATAAATTGCTACAAACACATCTGTTTAAGGTCTTCAAGAGTTAATTAAACTGCTTATATGCAAACAAGTTTAAAACAAACAAGACTGAACATTTAATAGGCTGGGAGATAGAACATATTTCTAAATTTAAGACTGAAGTATAGTTATATAAGAGAGAACTTTATTGCCGTTAAAACAAGATATCAGTCTGAGTTTCCTATTGGTAGGGCAGGCCCATAATAATATGTACAGTTTTCACATGCAGAACAGGAAGTACATTTGGGGGTAAAAATGAAAGATTGTGGCATTCCGTGATGACCATAATGATCTAAGATGGAGAAAGTAGATCCAAACCCACCTTCTATGCATTTATACAAATGTATTCTGCAAATAACACGCACACAGACCTATGAGACTATTCCAACTTGTATTCTAATGCAATCTTTTCCGTGAGCTCTGCAAGTCTACATACATTGTGTTTCTCTGGAATGACCAGATAAAGAACCATTTATAACTTTAATCACATGTGCAATGGACTTAAGAACAGGAGGAACATTCACAACCAAAACATTAGTCAGATAAAAGAAATTTGAGACTGAGGAAGAAATGTAATTTGAGAAACTGTCTCAGATTTTATGCTTCCTAGTTGTACCAAAAATAAAGGAAGGGGTTAAAAGGTATTCAGATTTGCAAGTTTCTTTTATTATAACTATATATTAGAATTCTTAACTTTTATTTCCTGGTTTGGTCTACTTCAAAGGGCTAATTCATGTCAGGTTGCAACAGAAATATACTGTATATACAATGCATTCAGAAAGTATCAGATCCTCTTTGCTTTTGTGAATTTTGTTGTGCTGCAGCTTGATTCTACAGCTGTTGAAATATTTTTTTCCTCCTTACATAATTTCTAAAATTCCGTTTTCACTTTGTTATAATAGGGTACTGAGTGTAGATTAATAAGAAAAAAATGAATTTCAACAACTGTTGAATTAGGCTGCAGCATAACAAAATTGACAAAAGTGATGGGGGTCTGAATACTTTCTGAATTCACTGTATATATTTATTGATGCCAAAGTTATTATATGCCATAGTTGGCATATGCCACTTAGCAAGGAGCATCATGGATGCTAATTAATGTAGATGAGTTTCATTACATCTGCACACAAATTATATATTAGAATAAATGTACTGAATATGAGAATAAAAACTATTTTCTGCCCCATTTTTTTGAAAAAAAAATGGTCTTTTGATGAGATGCATTTTTGTTCCAGCATGAAGTTTTAATCAGAATTATTGAATAATCTAAGACTTGAATCAAAATGAGTATTGTTAGTTAAATGAGAATGATATATGAAGCTTATACACACCACTTATCTTAAAAGGATGAATGTGTGAGTGTGACAGTATGATGTTTGGGTGTAATAGGGTCTCTCCCTTCCTCAACCCTGTGCCTGTGTATCTGTGTTTGTAAAAATAAATAATATCATGGTGTCTGATGGCAATTTCTTATAAGACATCATTTTAAAATATAGATTTGTGCTTTAATGTGTTTTAAAGTAACACTTCTTTTTAAAATGAATAGTTGTAAAGTCATACACATCACTGTAATTTTTGTTATCTTTACATTATAAAGGAGAAATTTGCATTTGAGCTATTCATGTATCTATGCATTTGTAGTTGGGTACTGATAATGCTGTACAAAATACTTCATCCCTAAAGGAAGGTAGACCCAGACTATTTAAATTGCCACAGAAATTTAAATACTAAATATTATGAACTAGCTGCTTACTAGAAAATGTGCTAAAATTAATAGCATCATTAGAACAGGACTGGGGATTACTTGTCTACAGCATACAAGGCAAGAAGGATTCACAGACAACTTGTGGAAACCAATGATCATTTGAAAAAGGATGCTCCAGAAGAAAGTGGAAAGAATAGCAATAGCAAGAAGCAATTCTATCTATCTCTCTGTCTCTCTATCTATCATCTATCTATCTATCTATCTATCTATCTATCTATCTATCTATCTATCTATCTATCTATCTATCTATCATCTATCTGTTTACTATCTTTATCATCTCCTACCTTTATTTTTATAAATAATTCAAGGCAGGGAACACACACAATACTCATTCCTCCTCCTATTTTTCCTATAACAACAACCCTGTGAGATGAATTGGACTGAAAGAGTGTGACTTCTCCAAGGTCACCCAGGCAGCTTTGATACCTAAATGGACTAGAACTCACACTCTTCGGGTTTCTAGCCTGGCCACTACACCAAACTAGCTCAAAAGAGGGAACAAAAGACAACAGAATTGCTAGTATTACTATGACTATACTACTAGTTACATTCAGGTAGAGAATCAGGAAAGGAAAGGAAAGGAAAGAAAAAACTTATAGGAGAAAGGCCTTTTCCCAAAGCTCCTTCAAAAGCCGTAATTTCCATTCTAGAAACTTTTCACCAGCAGGGAGAGAGTATCTATCTGTTCTCATTTTCAAAAAAGTTCTCAGGTCCACTAGCTCTCCATATTTATATTAGATTAATATTTGGTCACCAAACCTCCCTCTGACTATATTACCTCACTGAAAACTTCACCCTGATTAACAGACTGACCAGGTTTTTCCCCACCAAAACTATACTGGCCATGAATGTTCATTTGGTCAAATATGAAGTTAGTCATGTAAATCAATGCAATGGCTAAAATATTGAAAAGGGAGATAAAAAAACAGTTTGGTAAGCAACTTGAATTTTCTTTGGAAGGAGATATAAGGGGTAGCTTCAGATCTGCTCATCCATTGTTGGAACACTTGAGGTTGCAGGAAATTGGCTTGAGGCCTGACCATCCCATTTACTTAAAATTATATGACTAGGGAGGTTCCAGTTAAGGCAATACTGCCTTAGAGCAACAAACCAATGGCTAAGCTGTGCGGTCAGTGGAGAGGAAACAATATGGTCAGATTCCCTGATGATCTAGTGTCTCAGATCATTATGCATTTCTGCTTGGGGATGTAATATAATAGATAACATTTGAATTCACTGCAAATCTTTTGCAGCTTGCCACAATTTGTTATTCTCCAAATGCATTGGGATTACAGCTTCCAGAATTCCCAGGCGCTATAGCTAATTGTTGGATTTACTGCAGGAATTTGCAAATAGTAGCCCTACAGATTTGAATCACTTTGACTGGTACTACTTTAGAAGCAGTTATGATTTTTTTAAAGAGGACATTTTCATGATATGCAGATAAATTAAAAATAAAGGAATTATATTTCAGTGTTAATTAGGTTTACCTTACAACAAATGATTTCACATTTAATGCAAGTGATCTGCAATGCATTTTTGATTACAGCCTCAATTTAATTTGAAGTTTTAATTTCCTCTGCAAGTTACTCATAATATATGTATATTTTATTTTATAATTGCAAGTTAATTTTAAATAATTTTTCAATTATATTTGTTTTGTAAAAGGAGGCATGTAATTACATGATGCTGAACGTTTCTCACTTCCCCGAAGTAATGAGAAGACAGTGCTACAGAGTTTTAGGGCACCACTATAGAATTTGGCTTAAGTAGCAAAAAAAAAAAAAAAGGAAGGAACATGTGATGGAATGTTTGTCTGGAGGAGCAGTGGGGGAGAGTTTTGGCAACATGGACCTTTCCCAGAAAGAGATGCAGATTAAGAGACAGTGCAGTCCAAAACTGATAAGAGAGGAAGAGTAGGCACATCCCATAGTCCCTCAAGATATATCTAGTTGGTTAGAAGGTTATGTCTTTAATTTGCCAAGATTCTATCCATTAGATGCAAGCAAAGTGATTGAACTCAGTTGGATTTCTCTAGTCTCAGACCTGACAGAACACTAGAAAATCACTGTTTTAAAAGAAAAGGTTTCCCCTGACCAGTCGTGTCGGACTCTAGGAGGCAATGGTCATCTCTGTTTCTTAGCTGAAGGAGTCAGAATTCTCCAAAGACATTTCTATGGTTATATAGCCAGCCTACATAACCGGAGTACACTGAACATTGTTTTCTTCCCACCAGAGTTGCCCACTTATCTACTCACATTTGCATGCTTTCAAACTGTTAGGTGGGCAGGAGGTGGACCAAGGAATAGGAGCTCACCCCTTTAGGAAGTGCTTGTGTCTTGAACCTGTGCTATCAACTTTCTAGCTGAAAACTCACTATCTTTAACTACTAAGCCACCTCGCCCTACTGCGTTTTAGGAACATCTTATTTATTTACAAATAGAGCATTGTGCAACATCTATTTGCTAACAGGAATCACACATGGCAAAATATATTATCAGTGTTTTACAGACTGCTTAAGTCATTGCAAACTTTTTTGTTAAAAAAAACTATTTGTAATATTTCTTCTTATTTTGTTCTAATTCAAGAAACAATTCTATGTAGATTACTGACCAGCAAATGCTGATAGGAACCTTATTCCAAATTGTGAAGTGAGATTCCAAGTCATAAAATACTATCTGTTGGGGAATTGTCAGTTAGGGTTTAATTTGCACATCAGGCAGAATTTTTATACTTTGAAATAAATAAATAAATTTCATTTTGTATATAGATGATTTTCTTTTCAAAATTTGTATTCAGTTTTCTCAATATACTTATTTTTCAGAACAATTTTAGAGCTGAGAACTCTCTTGCAGAGGTTACTGAATCTAGTCTTGGAATTAGGTCATTTAACTTAAATATGTGACTTAAATGTAAAAAATTCTTATACTTAGCCAGAGTATTTCAGGTCTTAGTCAGTTGGGTCACTCTTCCAGTTAACAAGGTGATAAATAACAGGTCAGTCCCAAAAGTTTGCCATTAAGCCATTGAATTATTCAGTAGATGTGTATATAGTTTACAATGGCTTCTGCTTTCTACTCTTAATTTGGTGCAGTGGTTAAGGCACCAGGGTAGAAACCAAGGGACTGTGAATTCTAGTCCTGCCCTTGGCACAAAGCCAATTGGGTGAACATAAGTCAGTTATTTCCTCTAGAAGGAGGAAATGGCAAAGCACTCATGAAAAACCTTGGTCAGAAAACTGCAGGGACTTTCCCAGGCAGTCACCAGGAGTAAAACAAAAAAATAAAAAATAAAAACACACACATCCCAACTCACATAGGTATAAAATTTACTGTTCATGGCCCTGAGTTGAAGTTATGCATATCGAGACTAGCCATTGTCCTTAGCTTTTGTCTAGTACTTTCAATTTCCTTCTTTCTTGTTGTTTATTCAGCTGATTTGTCACATGAGCAGAGTGTTGTTCTGCAATGAACATAAAATGCACTGAACAGAAGATGCTATAAAAATTTCTCACATCTTCTCTGCCTCCCCGTCCCCACCCCACCCCCTGCTTTCTGCAGTGATTGAACATATCACTTGATTCTGTGTCCAAGCTCCACTGGTGTAGGGGCCTGAGATCATAATTTTAAGTCCTTCAGTGGCCTTCCAGCCAGGTTTCTTATACATCGTATGTCTAGCATGACTTGGGTTATTGTTTTATTTATGATGCAATCAGACACAGCTCTGAGAATGTGAGCTGTAACTTTTCCATTGCATAAAACACCTTTTTTAGTTTGTAGCATTCATCTCTGTGTGGTTTCAGTATTTTATTTTTACCCAGCCTAGCTACAATATGAAATAAAAATGGATTCACACTTTAAAAATGATGAAATAATTATGAAAATTCAAATAACATTAAGTCTCATTGGTAGACACAACTTGCTCATGCTTTTTTAGAACATACCTTACCTTTAATATAGATAGATAGATAGATAGATAGATAGATAGATAGATAGATAGATAGATAGATAGATAGATAGATAGAGATAGATAGATATAGATATAGATAGATATAAGGGTATATATAAACTTAAATTTAAAATATTTGGGGCTCATGATTGATAATGTTTTATGTTAAACAAAAGTACTAAAATATTGTGCTACATTTTTATTATTTTTTTTATTTTTCAATGCAGTGTTTTAACCAAATGCCAATTAGTAACCATTAATTTTCTCTAGATTTGTTAATGTTCACTAATATTGTTGCTATTAAGCCATGTGTCAAAGGTCTAGCACCTCACTTTTAGATCTATTTAACTATTTTAAAATATAATTGTTACGCTCTCTAAGGATTTGAACTCAGTCACCACTTTTTCCACTTTCGGGAAAAAAGGTCAAAATTATTATCTTTAGCAAAGATTTTTGTTTGATTTTTTTATTAATAATGATTATTATAGTAAGGTAAATGTTCCCCCGCACATGCTTGCTAGTCGTTTCCAACTCTAGGGGCCGGTGCTCATCTCAGTTTCAAAACCGAAGAGCCAGCACTTGTCCGAGGACGTCTCCGTGGTCATGTGGCCAGCATGACTAGACGCCAGAGGCGCATGGAACGCTGTTACCTTCCCACCGTAGTGGTCCCTATTTTTCTACTTGCATTTTTACGTGCTTTCAAACTGCTAGGTTGGCAGAAGCTGGGATGAGTAACAGGCGCTCACTCTGCTACACGGCACTCGGGATTCGACCTGCCAAATTGCCGACCTTCTGATCGACAAGCTCAGCATCCTAACCCACTGAGCCACCGCGTCCCTAATGATTATTATATGTTACTATATATTATATATAACATATATTGTTGCATGTTATATTATATATAACATATATTGTTACATGTTCTGCCTATCAGCCAAAAGACAAGCTATAAAGTCATAAAAATGAACATATCAGTATTGCTAATATTTGTGAAATAACTCAAATAAGACTGAGTTATTAGAGATAAAATTCTAAAATAAATGTATAAGAGAATTTAAGAAAACAACATATTTAAATTTCTATTAAGTGAAGAAGAAATTTTTCAACATTTCTCAAGGACAGGTCTCTTTCATTCAGACCATGGAAATACTGTATCCCTTTGGGATTTAACTGAAGCATGGAAAACTATAGAAGACACTCTGGTACGTTCCTCTTCCTAAAAATTAATATATGCAAGAATATGGCATCATGCCCTTGTGATATATTTTTTCTACAAAACTAGTTTTTTTTCCGCTTTGAAAGAATGCCTGAATAAATGACCTTTTACTTGAATTAGCATTCTGCACTAATTATGATATAATCAGTTTGGTGCATACATTGATTTTGTGTGCCATTGATAATAGAACAGAACAGAACAGAACAGAGCTGGAAGAGACATTGGAGGTTTTCTAGTCCAGCCCCCTGCTCAAGCTGGAGACCCTATACCAGGGGTAGGCAACCTCGGCTCTTTTATGACTCATGGACTTCAACTCCCAGAATTCCTGAGTCAGCCATGCTGACTCAGGAATTCTGGGAGTTGAGGTCCATGAGTCATAAAAGAGCCGAGGTTGCCTACCCCTGCCCTATACCATTTCAGACAAGTGGCTGTCTAATCTTTTCTTAAAAACCTCCAATGAAGCACCCATGATTTCTGAAGGCAAGTTGTTCCACTGGTTAATTGTTCTCATTGTTAGGAAGTTTCTTTTTAATTCCAGGTTGCTTCTCTCCTTGATTAGTTTTCAACATTGTTTCTTGTCCTGCCCTCTGGTGCTTTGGAGAATAATTTTGAACACCCCCTCTTCTTGGTGGCAGCCCGTCAAATATTGGAATACTGCTATCATGTCACCCTTACTTTTTTTTTCTCTAGATAAATCCTGCAGCCATTCTTCATATGTTTTAGTCTCCAGGCCTTTGCTCTTCTTAGTTGCTCTTCTCTGACCTTTTTTCAAAGTCTCAACATCTTTTTTGTAGCGTGATGACCAAAATTGGTTGCAGTATTCCAGTTGTGGTCTTGCTAAGGTTTTATAAAGTGGTACTAATACTTCATGTGATTTTGATTCTATGCCTCTGTTTATACAACTGAGGATTGTATTACCTTTTTTGGCTGCTGCCACACACCCACATAGTCAAGTGATCATCCACTAGGACTCCAAGGTCCCTCTCACAGTTACTGTTTTTGACCTAGGACTCATGTAAGCCCTTTCAGCCCTGTGTCCAGCATTCTGAGCTTAGGAAGCTGGATTGTTGGTGAACCTGGTCTCAGGTTGCCATAATAAATGCCAGGTGCATTTATCACATTTATCAAAAACTGGCTAAGCAATGGCAAGAAGTAGTTATCTCACACATTTATCCTCCTTATTTTCTGTTTGTACAGAAGCCATTGTAAGTTGGTGGGGGAGATAGCAATCATCTTGGCAGAGATTTTATCTGTGATGTGAGCCTTCTTCTGAGAATGACAGGATATAAGTGACTGTAAGTTATATTTAGCCATTGGTACAAATTTTGCAACCTGCTTGTGCATCACCCATCCTGTTACTCACCCTTCTGAGCTGCTAGAACTCATCACTGGGCTAATAATAGAATATCATGATTTAAATGTGCATGAGAAGAGGCCCTGAAGATTCTCTGCCATGCCATCAGTGGCTTACAAACTACTTACCCAGAGGGTGCATTTATTGCAGTGGGAGACTTTAACCAAGTGGATTTGAAAGCTACCCTGCCACATTTCCATCAATATGTGGACTTTGTGACCAGAGGGGACAATACACTGGATCTTGCTTATTCAAACATCAAGAAGGCTTTCAAAGCTATCCCCCACCCTCACCTGGGCTCCTCTGACCATCTCTCAGTGCTGCTTATTCCAGCATACAAACCTTTATTAGTCAGATTGAAACCTAAAGTAAAGAAGGTGAGAGTTTGGACAGAGGGAGCTATAGAAGCATTACAAGACTGCTTTGAGTGCACAGATTGGGACATGTTTAAGGAAGCAGCTACTGATAACCAACATACAAATGTTGAGGAGTATGCCACCACAGTGTCTGCATATATCCAAAAGTGCATAGAAGATGTCTGTGTCCTGAAAAGCATTGTTGTGAGGGCAAATGAAAAACCATGGCTGACTTATGAGGTCCGCAAGATGCTGAAAGCACAGAATGTGGCTTTTAAGTCTGGTGACATGCTGGCACTTAGAACAGCCAGAGCAAATCTGAAAAGTGCCATAAAAGGTGCAAAGCAAGTCCATTGCCAGAAAATTCAGAACTTTTTTCAGGACCCAACAAAGACCAGGTGAATGTGGAAAGGAATCTAGGAATCTAGACTACAAGGTGAGTCCATCGAGATGCAAAGATGACACAGATTTCCTAAACAGACTGAATACATTTTTTGGTAGATTTGGGGCATCAAATAGCTCTCCTGCTAGGAAAGCTGTGCCCCATCCTGATGAGCAAGTGCTAAGCTTTGATGTCACCTCTGTCTGGAAAACACTGCAGAAAGTTAACATTCTGAAAGCAGCAGGCCCAGATAACATCCCTGGACATGTCCTTAAGGAATGCACAGATGAGCTGGCTTATGTTCTCACAGATATTTTCAATCTTCCATTACAGCAAGCAATGGTCCCATCATGTTTTAAGATGGCCATCATCTTGCCAGTGCCAAAAAAGTCCACAATTACAGGCCTGAATGATTATCGTCCAGTTGCACTGACATCCACCATTATGAAATGTTTTGAGAAACTGATAAAGGACATTATTGTATCTAGTCTCCTGCCAGCATTTGACCCACTTCAGTTTGCCTACCAACCAAATTGCTCTACCAAGGATGCTATTTCTCCCTTTCTCCATCTGAGCTTGAAGCACTTATAGCAGACATGTCAAACACAAGGCCCGGGGGCCGGATCCGGCCCGCAACGTGGTTTCATGTGGCCCGCGAAGCCATCCTGGAAACAGTGAGGGAACAGCCCCCACTGCCTTGGCCCTGGCCCAGAGACCCTCCTTCTGCCAGAGACCCTCAGATCTGTCCCACTCCTGCCCAGGCCCCCATAGGCACCCTTGATGCGAACGATGTAGAGCTGGCCACGCCCACCCAGTAGGCCATACACACTCTAGCCATGCCCACCCAGTAGGCCATGCCCACCCTGGCCATACCCACCCAGCCCCCTGAGGGCAACCACAATGCTGATGTGGCCCTCAATGAAATTGAGTTTGACACCCCTGACTTATAGGAAAGAAATAATCATGTACATTTGTTGTTTGTTGACTTTAGTTTGACATTTAACACAATCATTCCCCAGCTTCTAGTAGACAAACTGAGCCTTTTAGGCTTAAACATCCCTTTGTGCAACTGGATTCTTGATTTTCTTACCAACAGGCCCCAATATGTGTGAGTTGGAACAAATACCTCTAATAACATTTTCCTGAGCACAGGTTCTCCTCAGGGCTGCATCCTACATCCACTGCTGTTCACCCTGTTGAACCATGACTGTTGTGCTAGGTTTGCCACCAACCATATTGTGAAGTTCGCAGATAATATAACAGTAGTGGGCCTTATTCATGATGATGAGGTAGAGGGGTTGGTAAACTGGTGTAAGGAAAACAGCCTAGTTTTAAATCCCTGAAAAACCAAAGAGATCATTGTCGATTTCAGAAAAGGCAGGCACAGCCACACTTCTTTGTGCATTAATGATTCACCTGTGGAGATGGTTACCGGCATCAAATTCCTGGGTGTGCAGCTCATGAGTAGGGTGGCTTGGTCACTCAACAGTGAGAAACTGGTGAAACAGACACAGCAATGCCTGCATTTTCTGTGTCAGATGAGAAAAGCACATCTTCCTTCTTCTATCCTTACCACTTTCTACAGGGGGATGATTGAGAGCATCCTGTCATACAGCATCACAGTCTGGTTTGGAAGCATCACTGTTTCAGTCAGGAAGGTGGTGCAGAGAGTGGTGAGGATGGCCAAAAAGATCATTGGCATTTTTCTCCCTCCCATCCAGGACAAAGCACAGAAGCATTGCTTGAGCAGGGTCCTGGAGTCATGTGATCACTATTTGTGACCTTTCCAGCCACTTGGGTGGAAAGCAAAGTCATTGGGGAAAGTCAGAATCATTTAATGACCATGTGATTCACTTAACAGCTTCAGTGATTTGCTTAAAACCGTAGCAAAAAAGGTTGTAAAATCAGGCATGACTCCTAACAGCCATCTTGCTTAGCAACTGAAGTTCTGGCATTAATTGTGGTCATAAACTAACTATTCATTAGTTTGAACTCTGGCACTAGTGAATTTGATCCATTCTTTTTCAGGGGACTGTTGATAGTAGTGAAAGAGTTAGATCTAGGAAAGTATCAATATTTTTTAATGGAGAGGTTCCTTCTGATTGGCTTAAAGAAAGAGGCCTTCCCTATTTGTAGTCACATTGGACAACTATCATGTCTCCAACCTTCCTTTTTTTAGGGAATATTATTGAGGAAGTGGTGAGAGTTCATTTGTAAAGAACCCTTGAGGGATTCTCTCTCAACTTCTTTTAGTGAAGATTCAGACCCAAGCATGGGTGAGAAATGACTTTGTTTATTCTGGTGGATTACTTTTTTCATGGTTTTGATTGAAAATACTACCTTGAGCTTTCAGTAGTATTAAATACCATGACTATGGTATCCTTTTTAAGGACAGGGATAAGGTTACATTTCTTCTTAAGCAAGCAGTACTAGTTAGCAACACTGGAAAATGAGATATCAATCAAGTAAAACAAAATGCTTTCGCCCAGGTTCGCCTGGTGCGCCAGTTGCGGCCCTATCTGGACCGGGATGCCCTGTGTACGGTCACTCATGCGCTCGTGACCTCTCGCCTTGACTACTGTAATGCTCTCTACATGGGGCTTCCCTTGAAGACCACTCGGAAGCTCCAACTGGTACAGAATGCGGCCGCGAGAGTTGTCTTGGGAGTTTCCCGGTACTCCCATGTTACACCTTTGCTCCGCGAGCTACATTGGTTACCAGTTGTCTTCCGGGTGAGGTTCAAGGTCTTAGTGATGGTTTTTAAGTCCCTACATGGCATGGGTCCGGAATACCTCGGGGACCACCTGCTGCCGGCGTCAACCCCCCTCCGCCCTGTGCGTTCCCACAGAGAGGGCCTCCTCAGGGTGCCTCCAGTCAGAGAATGCCGGCTGGTGGCCCCCAGGGGGAGGGCCTTCTCTGTGGGCGCCCCGGCCTTATGGAATGAACTGCCGGTGGAGCTCCGGATGGCACCGGATCTCCGCTCCTTCCGGCGCGGGTTAAAGACCCACCTGTTTGAACAAGCTGGCCTGGCCTGATGGGGAGTTAATTTGGGTTTTTAAATATTTGTATATTTTACTGTTTTATCTTGGGCATTAATTTAATTCTATTTTAACTTTTGTAGTTTTGTACTTTTATTATCTGCCCTGTTCACCGCCCTGAGTCCCTAGGGAGAAGGGCGGTATAAAAATTTAATAAAACTAAACTAAACTAAACTAAACTAAACTAAACTAAAACTAAAAGGTCTTTTTCTTCTACTTTTTATGCAGTCATTTCAGTTTGTTCAATAATTTATTCTGCTATATGCTACTGTTTCATTGTTGTGCAATCATCCCATAATTGCAGCAGAATAAAAACCAGATAGATAGATGATAGATGATAGATAGATAGATAGATGATAGATATTGAAATTATATGAAATTATTCATACATTATCTTTTGTTTAAAAATGTTAAACTATAGCCTATATTTAAGCCCAAAGATTGATTCTCTTTCTTCATTTGATGTATAATTTATAAACAAATTGATATAATTCTTTAAAATATTGAAAGAACCAAACACTTTTTAATGTGCCTGTTTATTTATTATTCCATACCTGCATAACCTTCTCATTGTAAAACCTCAAACAATTCACAACATTAGTTTAAGACTAATAATGTTTATGGGTGAGAATTTTGTTAGAATGATTGTAAATAGAGGAAATAAATATTCTATTTCATAGTATAAAAAGCAACATAACTGATGCAAATTTGGGGCCATGTTTGCATTCCTAATACAGAAATGTCTTTATTTTCCTCTACTTCTTTCATTTATTATACATTAACTAATTCTATTTTGCTATTACAAAGAAATTTCTTCTTTGGACCCTCTCTTCCCTGGACATTGCCATCTTGTGTGAACTAAACATATCATCAGTGAGGCTCATTCTCCTGTATTACACCAATATATCACTGGAATGACATCTGGTTCTGATGATGTATTACATTAATACATGATCAGAGTATGAGGGGCTCCTATGGGGTATTCAAAATGTGTGCTAACAAAGGAATAACAATCCTGGAATTCAGTAAGCTTTAATTACCAAATGAGGACTGCTTTGTAGCCAGGTAATACGTAATGTGGAAGCTCCTACATCATCCTGAAAGAGGAGCAATCTGCATCCCTATAATATTACCTATGCAGCTTTGCCCAGCATTTCTGCTGGCTGAATTGCCTGCTCTTTTCAATGTTTCAAAAACCATAGCTACCCCAATATTTTACTCTGCCATATGAATTATTCATATGCTTTTATTTACTCTGTTCACCTCACCTTCTCCATGATAACTAAGCAGGCCATCAAATATGTAGAGATAAATGTAGCCTTTTAAAAATAAATCTATTATTTGCTCTGATAAAATTTTGCACTTACTCCTAATACAGAAACAAAACAAAATTAGCTTCTGTTTCTGCAAGCCATGTCCTACTTGTTAAATAATGCAGTTTTAAGAAAACATAAGTTTGTCAATTTGGAGAAATTATAAACTAGACATTCTGCATTATATTGCAATTATTTGATTTTTAGTATTTTGTTTTAGTTTACTAGCTGCACTTCAAAATGCTGCACTACAAAGTCAATTTTCTAAAATGTATCCATTTCTCATTTCTCTGAATCCATTCCCGTTCTTTCTTTATGTGGCTTTAGTTGTATTCTCCTGTAGCCTTTGAATCAAATTGCCAGAAGGTCACATAATATTCAAAGTTGTACCTTTATATTTCAGGCTTATTTAATTATAAGGTAAAATCACATTACAAACAAATACACATCTATCCAAGAGACAAAATTTAAATGCTGTCTGTGAGACAACTACTGTGCTTAATTCCAATAGTACTCGTATACTGGAAGAGACTGTTTTGTTTAATAAGCATTTATCTATTGTTAATGTCTTTGGAGAATTCATCTTGGGGTATACACTGAAGATAAATGCAGATGTGCGAGGGTTTATGAAAAATGTCACAGCAAGTGACAGGAAGCTGAGATGTGTTACCACAGTCCACTTCACATGAGGGACAATCCACTACCTCTCTTGCATTATATTATATTTTTCTGCTGTGTATTTTTCTTTTTGATTTCTGAGTCTCTTTGATATTAAATGCTTCTAATACCAAACACTGACAGTCAATTTGAAAAGAATGTATGATGTGGAGAAAGAGACAAAAGTATTGATGTAAAAATGTAGCTATAATAGAAGAGGAAATAATAAAGAGATGTTTAAAATGTTGCGTTCATGAGAAAAAGGATGGAATATAAAAAGAATTAATTGAAGGTCTAGTGCTCTAGAGCAATGAATTGTGCCATTTCAATTCAGTAGCACAGTGCACATAATATTTGTAAATCTCCCAAAGCATTATTTATCTGATATATAGATAGTCCAAATAATACTGTAACGTTAAGAGCTTTTTTCTTTGAAGCAAAGTATTTAAAAGCAAAGTATCAAAATTGTTTATTATTCCATAATAAACCTTTTCTATGTTCCTAGAATTTTAAAGTAATGTAATAACAATATTTGACCAAAAAAAATAACAATAGAACTCTAAATGAAGTATCAGCTAATTTTCCATTTACTATCATCTTATTTTTATTTGTTTCACAACTTTCTATGACAGCATGTGTTGAAAGATATCAGATATGGACCATACTTCTAAATAGTAGAAGTTAAAACAAAATTAGGATCCAATCATACAAATTAATCAGTAATCTAAAAATAATTGAGTGTTTTCCACATGACTATAACACAAAGGACAAAGGCCATTGGGTTCCATGGGTTGTGCCTGCAGTACTCAAAAAAACACAAGTCATGCTTGATTTAGAGCTGTTTCACCCTAATGTTTCATCCTGCACTTTATAAATTCAATTTATGTCCTTAAAAAGATGCATTGTATAGTTTTCTGTGACCAGAATGAACTTGATTTGAGGCTTCATGCAGCATGATCCTTGACAGGTATACCCTAAAATAAATCCTATTTAATTCAGTGGGATTGATGCCCAAGTAAGCATGTGCCACACAGAGCTACAGTCTCAAAAATAAAATGCTAGCATATTTGCTGAAAATCAAATTTTGCTATTGAAAAGCTTCACCATCTTGTTTCCTTCAGCTTATAATCAAGTCTCTATTCTATTCCGTAAAATTGTTTGTAAAACTGTGTGTGTGTATGCATGTTTATATATATATATATATATATATATATATATATATATATATATATATATATATATATATATATATATATATATATATATATACATACATATATATATATATATATATATATATATATATATATATAATCAGTTTTAAAATGTTATACATAAAACTAATAGCTAAGTATCTAATTTTATAAGATATCAGAAACAGAGCAATGAACTGTGCAATGATGTCCAGATCTCCAGCTGATTTTGATTCCACCACCTCCACCCATAAATAAACCCATAGCAATCCTCAGTATTATAAAGCAAGCAATTTTCTGAAACTCAGGGATTTTTATTGCAGTTTATGGTGCAGCAAAGGGAGGGGCTGTTTTTCAACAATAACAATCAGAAGTCCAATGTCCTGTTTCATGCACGCACAATGTCAAGGAAACTAAAAGAGATCTATGTTCTGCCTCTTCAGTCTTTTAGGGCTGAACAGAACTGCTCCAAAATATCCAGACATTTGACAAAACTGTGTAGCACAGTTTGAGGAGCCATATTAATGGCATTCTACCATGCTCCAAGTGTGGCTTAATATTATGAGCAAAGTGTATCTCACAATGGAAGGGAATGGGACAAAATCATGGCTTGAAGGATGCTCTTATATTTTGAGCTCACTAAAAATGAATTCACAGTAGCTAACAATAATTGCTAATATTAGAATAACAAAGGACTATTAAAGCTTTTACCTATTTAATAATCTCATTCTAAATGTAAACATAGCTGTTATGGTATTCATTTTTTAATAATTAATATATTCTGAAAATTCAATTTGGCTTAGAAGAACAGATTTCACTTTGTGATGAACTTTTGGCAAAGGTACAAGAGAGAGAGATGATAATATTCATATATTAACCATCCTCAACTATGCACTTGAAAATTCATCCAAGGGCTGTAAAATATAATTCGTCCATCCAGCAAACCTATGGTGAAGAAAGAATACTAGATTTCTGTCCAATTGCTAACACTGCATATCAAACACTAAGTGCCACTATAATATTTATATCACAAAGGGACTCAAATGAATTGAGATATCATACAAACGTAGGAACAGTCCTGCTGAATCAGCCCAATACTCATCTTATTTAACATTTTGTTTCTCAAAATGGCCAAGAATATCTGAGATATCACAAGCAGGAGCAAAGATGTATTGTTCTCCTACTACTGTTTCCTTTCAGTTGTTGATTGGAGGAACATTAGTATTTGGAGGCATTTTAACACCATCTGGATTCATAGATATCCAAACATTCATTTTCATTAATAATCCATCATCCCTACAGAAATTCAAGGTTGCATTTATTCAGTCTTTAGATTTACCTTACTTTTTACCCAGGAACGGACATACCCCCATATTAGTTTAACAAAGATAATTCTATAAGAAAGTTGAGCTGGAAGAAAAAGACTTGCCCAAAGTCATCTATGCTTATCACTAAATTCAACTATATGTCTGTCTGTCTCTCTGTCTACTACCTGTCTGCCTGCTTCAATCCTGGGGAATTCTAAGCAGTATAGAAACAACAAGAAGAAAATAAGCCAAAGAAAACAATAAAAATGCAACACAGTGTTATGTTATGTTATGTTATGTTATGTTATGTTATGTTATGTTATGTTATGTTATGTTATGTTATGTTATGTTATGTTATGTTATGTTATGTTATGTTATGTTATGTTATGTTATGTTATGTTATGTTGTCAAATATAAATAATGTAAATATTTAATGTAATGTAATTGCATATCTACCCCAGCAGGCTGTGGTAACAATCAGATTGCATAAGCTTTCCATGTGAACCAAATGTGTATAAAGTTTTAGAAGATCATTAAAACAGAAGCTGATTAGGAAAAAAGGAGACCTTGTAAAGACTGCCCTTTGGAGGCCCTTCCTACTACACCTCTTGATATATAATAGTGATTGTTAATTCCTCAGAGACAAGACGAGTGACCATATACTGCATATCTAAAAAAAATAAATGGATTCTCAAGCAGGTATTCTCTGTTCCCTTGGGTTTAGAAGCTATATCTATCTCAGACAGGCAAACTCAGATACCCAAGCCCTGCCACATAAGATGCTAGATAGATGCTAATAGATGCTAACTGTACTTTGAACTGTGCTTGGGAACCACAGGACAGCAATAGTGGGACTATTCCTTAAGCATTCAGGCCATTGCATTTTGCATCAGTTGGGCCTTCCTGATGGTCTTTATAGGCAGAATTAAAGTATTCAGTATGGAAGATAAGAAAGACAAAAGTGATCTTCATTTCCCCTTGTTTTTATATAAACCTGCAACAGATATATAAGCTAGATTTAAGTGAAGACCTTTGTTGCATTAGTCTACAGCTGGTTCTCTAACAGGATCTGAGAGTCTAAAAAGACATCCATTATGCAAGCCTATTCCCCACAATGGAGATCAACCCTATTAAGACCCAAATATTTTATAATCCCAGAACCATTGAAACTCTGGATGAATGTTATCTTGCTTACTTGCTTGGATGCTTGATTGTTTGTTTTGTGTTTGAGCTTTGTCCCCATTCCTGAAACCAGTAGACAGAGGGGAACTTGAATTCTGGGTTCATGATATCTATATATAGTGGATCCATGACAGACCTCTTGAACAAAGGGAAGATCAGCACTTGTTTCAGGACTGCTGGCACTTCCCCCTTTGCACAAGGAGCATTAACTGTTGTACACATCTGCTACTCTGCCAACTCCACAATTATTTCAACCTCCAGAAGGGGCAGGGGTCTAATCTGCATGTAGCAGACTAGGATCAAAGAAAGTCCCCTCTACTTCCTCAGATTCTACAGGTGCAAAAGCATCCCAAATAAATTGCAAGTTTCTACCTTTGTCCCCTCATCACATCCTGTCCATTCAGTGTCTGGCTTTTTTACTTTGTGTAAAATTCTGCAACCACTATGCCATATATGTCAAGCCATCTCATGCAAACAAGTGTTCATACATAGAAATGTATTTATAAATGACTATTTTCAATATATTGAAATCAAAAGGGTGTAATATTGGGGATGGAATCAAAAATTGCATCTTTGTTCCAGCTTCAGATCCAGTTTATATACCACTGAAACTTAATTGACTTCTGGTCTTCAACTTTTTTTTCCTATGTATTATCTAATAAAACAATCAAATAAACCATTGTTGTTGTTACCTAGATGGGTAATGAAACATCTGCAGGCAAACAAACAAGCTCAGAAAATATCAAGGGCTCCACAATCAGATAAATTTCCCAGTTGTCAATGAGCTGATTTTTAATACATGAAAGTATTTTCAATGTACCAAATTATGGACAGTGATCCAGAGAAGCATACTTGAAAATCCATTCAGAGTACAACAGAATAGAATAAAACAAAACAACTAATTAAATCAATCCCATCTTGTAGTTTTATGCAGACATACATAAGCATGCACTATTTGTAAGACGTAGATTTATTTTAGACTTCGAAGTGCTAGGAAGAAACTCACAAAATAACTGCCATGGGGATGAAGTCAATGATAATATATTCATTTACAAACAGGTAATGTGGTAATGATATTCCACATGACTGTCTCTTACTTGGTAGGATTCCACTACTACCAGGAGCTTAAATGTACTTTTTACTGGAAAGATTATTATATTTTTAAATAAAGCACTAGTCACCCACGTGGAGCCCAGGGTTAAGCATGGAAGTAAAGCTAATACTGGAGATTGGTATCTGTAGCATAGCAATTTATTATTTGTTTGTTTATTTACATTGGATAAATTTTGAAAAAGACAGCAGGCTGATGACAGAAAGGTTCATCAATATATTGCTCTGTGTAGGAGAGCAAGGACCTTAACAGTAGAGGGTGCATATGTGTATATGTGTGTTTCAACTTCACTTGTAAAACTTTATATAATGCATTTATTCCCTAAAAAAACTGTGTTTGGAGATGCTGTCTTAATTAAGTCAATGGATGAAAGCAGTATCCATATCACCAATATTAGCAAACACATGTCATAAACCCAGCTTAAAGAAGGAAAGGGCCAGGATTAAATTAGTGTACTTCAGCACAAATTGGTTTGAATCATATCCATATCTGGAATGAGTTTTGAGCAATAAATGATCTGAAGCTTGACTGTTCACATGTTCATATTTCTCTACAATTATTAGACACAATAAACATATGGCAGATACCTAAGAAATTAGACCAGGCTAGTAGGGAGACGCGGTGGCTCAGTGGGTTAGGACGCTGAGCTTGTCGATCAGAAGGTCAGCAGTTTGGCAGATTGAATCCCAAGTGCTGCGTAACAGAGTGAGCGCCTGTTACTCGTCCCAGCTTCTGCCAACCTAGCAGTTCGAAAGCACGTAAAAATGCAAGTAGAAAAATAGGGACCACTACGGTGGGAAGGTAACAGCGTTCTGTGTGCCTTTGGCATCTAGTCATACTAGCCACATGACCACGGAGATGTCCTCAGACAAACACTGGCTCTTTGGCTTTGAAACTGAGATGAGCACCGGCCCCTAGAGTCGGAAACAACTAGCACACATATGCGGGGAAACCTTTACCTTTTAGTAGGGAGATCGCCCATTCCTTTAGTCATTAGATTCAGGATCTTTTCTTAGCCATACCCAGTGCCGATAGCTCAGTGCCTGCCTTGTTCCCCAGAGCTTAAAATATTGGCAGGTTTGAGACAGCACTTGTCTTTCTCTGAGCACAGTTCAGGATGCAAACACAAACATTCACTATTCAGTCCCATTTGGCAGTTTGAAAGAAGATTCTTGCCAAACATGTAGACGAGAGCTAAGGACATTTTGATTAAGCTTTAGGCTAACTTTAAGACACAAGCGGCATTGCATTTGTGCAGAAATGTATTCAAAGAACCCCCATCCCTGTCCAACATCATCTTTGTTTCTGAAGTCTGATTAGTTAACATATTCCATCACCTTGGGAAGAAGCTGAGGTAAGCGGCTTAATTTATAGATGGATGAAGCAAACTTATTTAAAAATTCGCACTACATTATCATGAATCATGTAGGCCTATTAAACTAATTGCTAAGTAAATTTAAGCAGTATTACAGTAGAATTCAGAGAATTTATCATCAATCTAAAGAGCTCTTTGGTGGTCTAATGCTGCCCCCCACAGATATGTCTCCGAACATTCATTATGCCATAATTACAAAGTCCCTTTGAAGAGGCTAAAAATCCCGAGACTCTTCTCATCAATTATTTTCACCTGTTAATTCATTTTGTGTGAGGTAATAACCTCCACATAATAACAAATGTGCAAGTACTCCGATTTTGCAATTAAAAGCAGCAGGGCTCCTATTTTGATCATACAGATTGTGACATCCATCATAGAAAACAATTTGGGCCTAGCAGGATGACAGATGCCACACTGATGGCTCTACTAACTAACTGCCTGTCCTGTGGAAAAAAAAATGGCCCAGCTTTAGCCGGCAGCTGCAAGATATCTGATAGCTCCTGACCAGCCAGCAGGGGGGAGGGGGGGAGGCTGCAGTGGATAAATTACTGAAAAGTAATTTTACTTTACAAAATGAGGACTTGTGTGTATGTCTGTATAAGATTGTGTCTTCATCTGCATCTGAATGTCTGTGTCTCTATGACTGTGTGTGTGAATGATATACACACAAGTATAGATAATAACTAGAAATAGATGATAGATAGATTATTGATAGATGATAGATAGATAGATAGATAGATAGATAGATAGATGATAAATAGACAGTTAGATTGATATAGATTAGATGATAGACACACACACAAATACACTCATGCATTTCACTGACAATTTTGAAGGAAATAGCTGTGAATCACCGCCAGCATTCAGAGGGTGTTGCTTATCGGAGCAAGGTGGGGACTGAATAAATAAAACAAAACAGAAATGTAGGATGAAACAGGGAGCCACATACTGATGGGAAAAAAAGTAATTATTTCATTTCTTTCATGACTTATTAGATGCAGAAAGCAAGGTGGTTAGTCCTTCTTCCTTTGGCTAAATCGGCCCAAGTGGGATTTCTTCCAACCTCCAGACAGGTGCCTAAATAATAGACGAGTGCTCATTTTAGCCTTTCGGTTTGTATCAAGGCTGAGTGAGAGCTGTCTTGGGAATGATCCCACCAAGCCTTAAAGCGATATCATCTCCAGCTCTGCAGAAAATATTGAAGCAAGTACAATGCCTGGGACTCATTAGTTCCAGAACACAATTTCTGAGAAAATGATTTTATTTTTGAAAGCCAGTGATAAGGAAGATACTGTTGTCTTGAATGTGAAGAGAAATGATGATGGGTGAATTCTGTCAGAAAGGATCACATGCATTTTAATCCAAACAACAATGAACAATTAAGCCAGATTTCTGTGTATATCCAACCTTTTTAAATATCTGCTTGGATGGTTAAAACTGTAAAATATGAGATTCTACAGGGTTTGGTAATTAAAAAGCATAAACTAACAGGACAATTAAAGAGGAATTATAGCATTATAAAGATATACTGTATGGACTTTATAATGCCAAGAAGCAATAACAAAAAGATTATTTGAAGACACAATCATAAATATAGTATAGGATCTTCCCCCCCACTTGACTGCATGTTAAAATAGTGAGATTACTTTCATTTGTGTCATCTCACTTTACACCTGTGTCCCACATTTTAAACACAATACAAATTGTACCCTGTTTCTTATATCCTACAATTTTATTGTTTTGAAGTCATAAAATCTTTTTCACGTAGAGATGAACGAAAAAGACAGTAAGAGACAGAGACTAGTAGAAAAATCAGACAAAGAAGGGGGAGAAAGGGAGAACGAAAGCATAGGGAAGCCAGCAAAATGAAAACTTCTCTATTTCAGAAGGCATTTGGGTTTCATTCTTTTTTTAAAAAAAGAATTAAAAAATGTTAACAATCGCTCATAATACTTTTCAGAGCTAAGTTTGGTTCATTTAAAAAAAATGTACATTAACATGTTGTAAACATCTTGAGTGACAGCATTAGTCATCCATAACTGGCTAAGGTACTGATGAAAACAATAGTTTATGGACATGTGATAGTTTAAAACAAACTAAATAAACATAAACAATTAAATTATGATTGCCCTATTAAAGGCTGCTTTGAATGTAATTTGGGTAGCATCCAGTGACTAATGCTATCAATAAATTATGACACTTTTGGTACTTCACTATGAAGACCACAATCTTACTACGGGGAAAAAATAATTACCAAATTGTTCTTGTTTACAATTCTAATCACCTCTTCATTATCTACTCTCCCAGACATTTTAGGCAGTTCTGATGACCTGGGGCACACACACATACTGTCATAAAGAGAAATTAATGTTGCTAAAGACGCCCTAGCTGCCCCCTGGGACAGTTGAAGATGTGAAAAATATAAGGTTCTATTTTAAAAATGAAATGATTAAAGGCACAAGTACCTTGCTCTTATTGAAGTCGCTAAAACTTTTAATAAAATACTTCAGCTCAGAAGAGGGAGAGAAAAAAAAACTGTTTCACTTGTTCCAATTGTAAGTGAAGGAATAAAAAAAAGGTAACTTTGTTCTACAAGAAGAAGCTTGCTTTACGGACTAATAAGCGTAAAAAAAGACTTCATCATTATAAAGGACCCTATTCGTCTCAGCAACAGCTCACTTAATAAAAACTGGATGATAAAAACACCACTGATGCTATCTCCAAATAGGTAGTAAGCTAATTAGGTGGAAAGAAAGAAAGAAAGAAAGAAAGAAAGAAAGAAAGAAAGAAAGAAAGAAAGAAAGAAAGAAAGATGCTTATAGCAAATTGCTTAAGGATGTTATAGCAGATGAACAGAAGTTATTGTATTCTCTTCAAGGCTGTTAAAGCTGCCACCGTCTTATGAGTATGTGCGCCTCAAAATCTTTATAGGAAAAACTTTCAAAGAAAGGAGGAAAAACACAACACAACCAGAGATATTGTGAACTTTCAGAGCCATAGCCTGAACACAAGTTTTGACCAAGGAAAGTGGTTGGGGGAATTATGGCACAGGTCTTTGGTGGCAAGTGGTAGCAAACGCAAAAGAACTTGCTTTTCATAATTATGTTCATGACATATTTTTTTCAGAGTGCTTCTGTGAAGAAAGAAAATAATAATAATAATAATAATAATAATAATAATAATAATAATAATAATAATAATAATAATAATAATAATAATAATAATAATATATTTTATTTATATACCGCCCTTCTCCCGGAGGACTCAGGGCGGTGAACAGGGCAAATATAGACTGAACACCTAGACTGAACACCTTTTATCCTTTAATTATGTGCCAATTGTTACATAAACTAGGCATGTGAGAACAGACCATTTGCTAGGCCTGAAAGAAGTTGCCGGAACAGGAATCCAAAGACCATTTGGGCCAGGAATTCTTCAGAGACAAGAAGGTATTTTTTTCTTTTTTTAAAAAAACTTAGCTTGATTCAAGTCTGGGAAGAAGGTTTTGTGCAGAAGCCAGGAAAGTAACCATTCACTTCTAGAGGATAATTTTGAACATCTTCCATAAAATAATTAAATGGCAAATGTGGGCAGTGGAGGGATAAGTGGGAGAGAAGAATTTTTCCAGTTGTACTTTATCCAGAAGCTTGCTAAGAGAAAGTAAATGGAGGAATTTAATTTAATTTAATAATATTTCTATACCGCCCTTCTCCCTGAGGACTCAGTGCGGTTCACAGGGCAAAAGTAGAATACAAAAGACAAACATTAAAAAGAAATTAAATGATTGCCCAAGTTTAAAACAATTGATATACAATTATAAAACCCCAAAGATAAAATTAAGAATACAAAAAATAAAAAACCCCACCAATCCCCATCAGGCTAGGGCGGCTTGTACAAACAAAAACGTCTTGAGATCGCGACAAAAGGAGCGAAGATCGGGCGCCATCCGGAGCTCTACCGGTAACTGATTCCACAGCTCCGGAGCGCCCACAGAGAAGGATCTCCCCCAATGGCATGTTTAGGAAGGTCCTTAAATTTGAATAAAAAGCACTGAGTAGCTGCAAGAATTCTCTCCCCCATCCCCCACCCCCCAAAAAACCCCTGCTTAAGCCCTATTCCTCTTGTTGGTTCATGAAACTAGAGCTTCTGACCTCAGAAACCACATGTTGGGATTTTAAAATCTCTTGCATCTCTTACTGAAAATACATTACATAGAGACATCAGGGTAGATTTTATTGGCTAACTAATAGAGTCAATATGCTTTCAAAAGCCAAAATATATGTAGACAGTTCCTGACATAGTCCAAACAGTGCCTTTGACTGATGCATTGGTATTTACACTTTGCTGTTACAAAGCACTGACTTAGACTAATTTAAATGATTTTATTTAGCTTAAAATCCACTGAATAATACTCACAAGTACTTAATATTATTGAGGTTCTAAGGACAGGAAAGCATTTATTCAACTCTTTATTCCCGAATCCTAGATAAATGAACTAAGACCAGAAGTCTCTAAGGATCCGTTCATAATGCCATCATTTCCATCCCCAAGTCCCTCAGCAGCAGTCAGAAGCCTTCTTGCAGTTCATTTTACTCAGTGCTTTTTTTGTAAAAGAAAAAGGTGCCGGAACTCACACATGTCATACAACCCGCCTTGCCTACCCTACAAGGTTCCATCCAAAAAAGGTGCCAGAACTCCGTTCTGAGTGTTCTATGAGAAAAAAGCCCTGATTTTACTATTGCTGATCTTTAAACATTGAGAATAATATAAGAAAATCTATTCTTGAAACATTGAGAATAACATAAGCAAATCTATTCTTCATTCAAGTTGTCCAATAACAGAAGTTCATTCTATGTACATACTGTATGCCTAATGATTTCAAAGACAGGGAGGGAAACAATTGCTATGAGAGGGAGGAACAAAGCCAATAAAGGCATAGTCTCTGTAGTGCATTAATGACGCTTATGGAAATGATACTCGTTTGGCCCAATGCGATATCCCTATAGAGAAGGGCAAAAAAATGACCACATTTTTGTGCAGTTATATATACACTGGAGCAGAACTAGAAATAAACTAAATTACATCAGTTATCAAATATGTATGACAATATGAGATAATACAGGTATAAAACTACTAAAGCACTCATGTGGAAGAACAATAAGAGTACTTAAAATTTACCAATAAAATCAAATAAATATCTAATGTTGTTTATGTCATATCTTTTTCTTTTCATTAGTCCCATATTCTCAGACTGTTTTAGGTCAAATGTAGACTAATGCAAATGAATAATCAATAAATTAAAATGCTAAAAGTCATTATTCTTCTCCCCTAATCATGTGTTTTGAGACAGATTGATAAACTTTATATTTCACTTTTATGCAATGATATAGAATACTACTATGGAATTGCTATTATAATCAAAACAAAAAATACCCATCAGATCTAGCTAGCCAGTTTGATTGGAGCATTGAAAGGGGAAAAATAAAGATAATTAAGGAGAGCTTTGGTTGAAACAGAGGGAAAAATAATTCAGATTTTATATATGTGTGTGTTTATTGACTTTGTATTTTCTGAAGCTATATGGGAATATAACCCTTTCTGAAATTCATAACAAAAATCTGCCTACATTTTAAAACATGACCATATGAAGTTTTACTCAGAAGTTTTTGTTTTTGTTTTTTTCATGGGGGAAGGGCAGTATTCATAAACAATGCAAAATGGGCTGAAATGATACTATATTCTGAAAATGGAGATACTGAGAAACTTATATATTCATTCATCCTAGATCAGACCGCTATTAGCAGCAGATTCTGAGAGCTTGCTAGTGCATTGGTCACCTCTCAGAAAACATTTCATTCAACAAGGATCAGGTGCATCCTTAGCCCAGGAAAAAAGAATTTAGATTTATTAAAGAGGCTGGACAGTCTTCCACTGGAATGCTAAGTCAGAATCTTGCATTAGTTTTCATTGCATTAGCAGGAGATTGGGCCCCATAACTTTGAGCATCTCTTTCAACTCTGTGATTTCACAGCCTAATGAGCAATCATCTGAGGACCTGTTTAAACAAAAAGAGAACTCACTATGTTATGTTTCACTGACTGACAATTTATATAGTCCAGAAATTCCTTAGAAAGTCCATTTTGAATTTCCATCTGTGCATCAGAACAGATGTTATGATTGAACCACTTCTGTTACATAAATGTCTTGCCATTTGCTTTTGGCAAGTGAGATTTCAGAATGTCAATTTTCAGAGATTGTCACTCAGTTTGGCTTCCTAGTTTTAAAGTGCAAAAAAAATAAAACATTTCTTTCCATCTTTTTTTTCTTTTTCTTTTGCTTCTCATTTTATCTTTATTGAACTTGCATCCTACTCTGAGTAAATCTTATCTGAAGTTTCTTATGTTCATTATTTTTAGAATCTGTCTTTTCAGTTGGAAACAATGTTGCAGGACACCATGCTACACTAGAAATGAGAAGTCATGAACTGCCAAAATTAGCAATAGTTGCTATGGGACAGATCACAGTTCATTTATTTCCATATATGGTTTATGGCCACCAGTTAAAGCTCCATTACAGAAGTTGCTTCAGTAGTACAGGGAAGAAAATCTTTGGTTTGGGAATTTTAAAAGCTCTGATTTTTTTAAAAGTACAAATAGAATTTGAACAAGTCCAACAATTTTGACAATCCATCTGATCTAATTACAGAAACCCAAACTTTTTTTTTGCAGAAAACTAATACAAACGTTTAAAATTTTGTTCCAGTGATTCTAAAGTTTTAGAATCTGATTCAAGCTAGAAAAAAGAGTTTAAAAGACATGTGGGAAGAATCCAGAGAAAGAAATATTTTGGGAAATATTAAAAAGGCAGAATATATTTCTCCAAAGGAATAATGGAGAAGATCTTTTTAAAAAGACAGAAACCAGCCCCCAGAAACCAGCCCCAGCCCTTCTACCCCAGGCAGAAACTAGGCAGAGGCTAGCTTTTAGGAATGCAGATGAAATAATCCATTCAGGAAGGTTGGAGCCAGGTAGCTATTAGGAAGACAAAGATACCTAAAATCTACATACCCCCACCCAAATTCTAAGGACAGGAGACATAATAGGCTTAACCCACCAATAACAAAAGGGCACACTCAGACTTAGGTCAAAGTACATGACACAGGAAATACAAAGCCTCAAACAGGAACAGGAAACTTTCTCAAGAGTCCCAGAAGGTATAAAAACCTACCGCTCCCTGCTACATGTGGTCAGTTTTTCCCAGAGACATCTTTCTGTCTGGCTCTCCTCTTCAATAAACTGCAACCTTCTTTCTAAAGCAGTCTTCATTTTGTTTATTTCCGGCTTGGACTGGACCCTGATGAAGATTTTTCTTTCAACAGGCAGATAAAAATAATTTCAGAATATGCTTACTGACAGAAAGGAAAACAACTTTGTCATGACATTCCCATACAGAAAAGCAGTGGTTTACCAAAAGTTACCAAAACAAAAACAATGGAATTTTTGAACTAGTGATCCATATGCTACTTTACTAACATTTAATATTTGTCAAACAGCTTCCTACCTTTTGCCTGGCAATATTCTGGCATTCTTTAATTTCAGAAATGGTGTAAAAAAGCTTGCATGTGCTGAATGTCCATTCTAAATTTAGATACTTTGTAATTAGATATCTTTTTAAATGACTACTGTTTCAGATTTTATTATTTTAACATGTGTAATTTATTTTCATTTTATTCCTCACCTTTGAGAAAAAAATATTTATGATTTTTATTCAACAAAATTTAAAATAACTACATAAATAAAAAATAACAACTGTAACTTTTAGAATCTTTGAATGGATTCATTGTTAATTGATAAGATGACTAAGATTAATGAGGTATGACTGACTTTGGCTAGTGGTGACTGCTGCCAGTTAAGTATGTTACTTGTTTCTGATGTTTGCTGCAAAATCTTGTTCACACTAGACCATGTTCTTGCCTACCACAACATTTTTATTTGATAACATAAAGCAATACTAAATGGGGCTATTCTCAATTCTAAATTGCAAATGGCTTATTTAGAACAACTGAAGAACTTAATTACATCAAAACTGCAAGAGTACTGTGAATTAAATATGATATATTTCTTGGGAAACTAGACTCATAATCACAAAATTTTCTATGCAGTTTCCCACCAATCACACCTCCTGGAATTCCTTGTCAGTTCATTGCAGAGAAAAATGCTAGGTTAGGAGAAAAGTACTGTCATCCTTATAAGATAGACCAGACAAAAAGGACCTAATGCTAGTTTTATCAGAAAAGCTACAGTAATAGAACCTTGCAAAATTGAATGTGCTTCCCACCTTTTTTTATATTTCTGATAAATGAAGGATGGGAAGCTTTGTGAGGCAGTTTCGCAAATTCCTTCTTGATATGGACTCTTACTATATTTATCTGATCATTTGCTGGGTAATGGATCTTCCTCTCTACTCAATACGAGCATAAGCATATCCTTCTTTTGCACCTTTTTGTTTCTTGAAAGCAAAAACAAGGTTAACTAAGGAGGAAATTAGCATTACAAAGCCTAAAATTACATTAAGTAACACTAGGAAAAGAAAGAAGGCTCATTTTGTCTGTTTGACAGTTCAGAAACTTTAAGAAACTCTTAGAATGACTCTTAATACCTGTTCCATATTTTTGTTAATTAATTAGCTAGATATTTACATATGCATAAGAACATGACACAAACTTCACTAGTTGTTTATTTATTTATTTATTCAATTTATATATCGCCCTTCTCCCGTAGGAATCAGGGCGGTTCACAAGGTTTTTTTTTAAAAAACAATACAACAATTACAAAACTTAAAATCAATTAAAAAGATTATATAGACCTTGCAATAAAACCCCAGTTAAAATACAGTTAAAACCCCAATTAATATTCTCAGACCAGGCCAGAGAGTTCAAAGAGCCAGGTCTTCAGGTCCCGGCGGAATGAACGAAGGTCAGGGGCAGTCCTAAGCTCTACAGGCAGCTGATTTCAAAGGGCAGGTGCACCCACAGAGAAGGCCCTCCCCCTGGGTATTGTCTGCTGGCAATCTTTTACCGGCGGTACCCTGAGAAGACCCTCTGTGTGGAAGCGCACAGGATGAAGGGAGCTTGATGCCGGCAGCAGGTGTTCCCTCAGATATCCTGGACCCAAGCCATTTAGGGCTTTATAGGTCATCACCAGCACCTTGAATCTCACCCGGAGGGCAACCGGAAGCCAATGCAGTTCATAGAGCAGAGGTGTTACATGGGAGTATCGGGAAACCCCCATCAAAACCCACGCGGCTGCATTCTGCACCAGCTGAAGCCTCCGGGTGGTCCCCAAGGGCAGCCCCATGTAGAGAGTGTTGCAGTAGTCCAATCAGGAGGTCACAAGCACATGAGTGACTGTGCGCAGGGCATCTCGGTCCAGGTAGGGCCGCAACTGACGCACCAGGCGAACCTGGGCAAAGGTGTTGTGATTCAGGGTCAGCCTGTGGGTTCAGCAGTTGGGTCGGACAACTCAGAGGAGGAGGGGGGGTGTTGAAGAGCTTGCTGATGATGGCCTTGAGGCTCCGCAGAGCCCTCAGCCAGGCCCCTCCCATTTGGTCATGACAGAGACCCAGCTGTGTGAGCCTGACAGCGTGGATGAAGATGACCCACAGCTGGCCCTGTTCAAGGACGCCCGACGCAGGAGACAGTCAATCAGGAGTAAACAGAGGAAGGCAATGGGGCACCTCGGAAGGAGGCAGAGAGAGGCCACGCCCTGAACTGTATTTAAAGGGAATGTGTGGGAGGGCTGGTTTGCTGAAGGCAACCGCTTGGATAGTTCCTGTTTCATAGCTCCTGTTTCATGGTTGGTGTCTTGTCTTGCTCTGTTTTATGTTAATAAATTTGGCAGGCTTTATTCCAGCCTCTTGCCGTTTGTAAAGGGGTTGTCCCTGCTTTTGCTGCAGGGCCGGTAGCAGGCTGGTACAGAACAGTTTGCCTTCAGCCTCCCACCCCTTACTATTATTATGGAGCAGCTACGTGCTGAGAATGCCCAGCTCACCCAGCAACTCACTTTGCTGGCAGCTCAGGTGGCTCAACTGCAAGCTCAGGTCCATGCTGCACCCCCACCATCACCCCCACTCAGGAGAAAATGCCAAGTTGCGATGCCGGATAAATTTACTGGCAATCCATAACTGTTTTCTGCTTTCCTGGGACAATGCCAGCTCTTTATCAGACTTTATTCTAGCCTCTTGCCATTTGTAAAGGGGTTGTCCCTGCTTTTGCTGCAGGGCCGGTAGCAGGCTGGTACAGAACAAAAGGCCCCCCTGGTCACGGCTCCTATATGGTCTTCAAAACTGAGCCATGAATCCAGGAGGACACCCAAGTTGCGAGCCCTATCGACGGGGGGGGGGGTAACACCTCACCCCCCATCATTAAAGGTAGAATAGACTGGTTAGTCCGTGATGCCGGTATGCACAGCCACTCAGTCTTGGCAGGATTGAGACGAAGCCTGTTTCTCCCCATCCAGAACTGGACCGCCTCCAGGCAACGGGACATCACGGCGAGGGCATCACTGGGTTGGTTTGGGGTGGAGAGAAAAAGTTGGGTATCATCAGCGTACTGATGATACCCCACCCCGAAACCATGAATGATCTCGCCCAGCGGCTTCATATAGATGTTGAACAGGAGGAGAGAGAGAACCGACCCCTGAGGGACTCCACAAACGAGAGGCCTCGGGGCAGACCTCTGCCCTCCCATCAACACCGATTGCGAACGGCCCAGGAGATAGGAGGAGAACCACTGCAAAACAGTGCCTCCCACTCCCAACTCCCAGTGTTTATTATGAACCTTTGTAAATAGCAATAATTTTTACTTTGATTGTCTCAGTCTTTGTGTGATTGAATTAAATCCTATCCTATCCTCAGATACATTCCTTTTTTCATTCCTGTAGACACAGCACAAAAGAAAAGGAACTAGGGACAGAGATGGTTATGAGTAAGAAGTAATTACACTGGGACAGGAAGGAAAGAAAAACAAGACAAAGGTAGAAGAATTACAGAAGGTAAGAAAAGAAATAAAGTGAAGCCCTGTTTGAATGTTACAGAAAGTAAAATTCACCAGGCAAACAGCCCCTCCCAAGCAACAACTAATCTTTGGATTAATCTTCAAAACTATATTTTAGACAATGGAGCAGGAATGTTTGTGACATTTTTTTACTTCATGTTTGATTCTAATAGGTTCTTTTATGAGTTTGTAATATGATATTCCCAATTTATAGGTAAATATTGAGAAAAGTTCTTATGCTACAAATACAGTAACTTGGGACACTGAAATTAAGATATGGAAGGAATTAAGCTCAGGTTTCTATGAGAATTTTTAGGCAAAGTACATTATCTCTTGACCAGGACAGACCATACCTCAATGCTTTTGCTATACTTCCTCCCACCCCAACTTTTCATGCAACATAAACTAATAGCAGTGTACAGAAAAAAAACAGCACCTTTCATTCAAAACCAAATGTTTTTTCCCCATGTTTCTGCTACAGATGAAATTCATGTCCCAATGTTCCTATTTAGATGCTGCTTAGGGCAAACACGGTTGGAGCTGCAACTTTTTGTATACAACAAACAGGTCATGGCTTGTGCCAAACTATTCTAAAAAGTAATTTTAGTTTTCTAATGGGAACGGTGAGAGGGAATATTTAATATAGAATGGTAATCAACTATAATTTCCTGAGAAATAAATTAGTTATGTTTATGCATATACATTTAATTACTTAAACTTTCTTAATTAATAGCTAAGATATAAAACCAGTGATTTTATTATATTTCAATTTTTTATCTAATTACAGTTCCATTTTTTTTAAGTCTCAGAGATATAAAAATGAGTACATTGATTATAGTGGGATCATATCTATCTGATGCTGAAATAAAATAGCATTTGTATAAACTTTTTTCTTTTGGCAAAAGCCTTTTATAAAGGTTTTGTTTAAAAAAAATTAGACTATAGTTATGGGAAACTATAATAAAACTGATTTGTTTGATCTACAGCACAAAACAATTGATCTAATGTATCATTTTACAAGCAATGGTTGAATGTATTTCATCAAAATATAATGAACCTTTCCAAAATTTAGCAGAGTTCATAGGCTTAGTGTGTGTTTTATCAGGAAAATAAGAAGAGTGTCATTGTTCCGACAGATGAAACTCTTCAAAAGAACTTCGAGGCATTGTTTACCTTAAAGAATCTTTTATTAGAGAAACAAAGTATCGGCACTACATAGTTGAAAACACAAACTAAATTCCCCTCCCCTGGATACAAAGTAACAAAGTGTAATTTCTTCCTCCAATAAAAAGTCATAAATCACATTCCCCAATTAGCTTGAAGTGCGGGCTTTCTCCCCAGCTCTCTAGCCAGCCAAAACACTATCAGCTTTGGGCCCAATGTCCTTGGGTTCCCACAACTAAGTTATTATTATTATGACTAGCTGGACTCTCATCCCTATTCCCCCTCTCAGCAGCAACTAATTCTAAAAGCAGTAGATAAAATGGCTGCATTCCCATCTGTTGTCAAAGCAAGAACATCTGATGTTATCAGCGTTGACATCCGGCCCTCCTTACAAAAAGGACAAATCCTGTAATGTAAACAAAATCATAGGTTAAGGGTTGCCTCTAGGTTTTTAAGGCTGTTTCTTACAGAATCTATTAATGAGTCTGTCAGCTTTTACATTGCTAGATTTCACCCAGGTGGCTTCAGACAACAGATACCCCTTCCATTGCACTAAGTACTGCAATTTCCCTTTAAAAATTCTAGAATCAAGAATACACTGCACTTCATAGTGAGTCTGTCCTGCTACTATGAGAGGTCCAGGTGCCTTCTAAGGGGGAGCTCTTAAGGTGGAACCCCGAAAGGTTTTCAGCAGGCTACAATGAAATACAGAGTGAACTTTCCCTAAGAGTCTGGGAAGTTTTAGTTCTACCATGACCAGGTTAATAAGTTTTACAATGGGGAAGGGTCCTACAGTAAGTACTTCTGTCCTAGATTCTTACTAGGTAACTTAAGCCATAAATATTTTGTGGACCAATAAACCTTTTCCCTAATTTAGAATGTCCTTTAGGAGCCCTTTTTTTAATCTGCCTGTTTTTTATATGTCTCGGAAGCCTTTTTCAAAGCAGTTTTCATGGTTCTCCAGACTTCTTCCCACGCTCTCACCCATTGATCAAGAGTTTGGGAAGTGGAGAGTATTCAGATATTGGGCTGAACTCTTTCCCTGTGGCCATTTTAAAAGGTGTGAAGCCAGTGCTGCTGTGAACAGAGTTATTGTAAGCCAGCTCTGAGAAAGGGAGGAGGACAGTCCAGTTTGTTTGTTGATAATCCACATAGCATTGGAGATATTGTTCCACCATTCAGTTCGTTGATTCAGCCACCCCATTGGTAGACAGGTGAAAGACCAACAATAGTCCTTGAGATGAGCCAATTAGTTTAAGAAAACTCCTCCAAAACCTAGCTGTAAACTGCACCCCCTTGTCAGAGATTATTCATTTTGGTGTGCCATGCAGTCTGTAGATGTGTTTCAGGAACATCTTGGTTAATCACTGGGCAGATGGGAGCCCTTTGCAGGCAATAAATTGAGTCTGCTTTGAAAACAGATGTATCACAGTCGAGATAACCGTATTTCCCCTACTTTCAGATAGGTCTAGAATTTCAGATAGCATAAAATCCATAGCAATTTCTTCCCATGACTGGGAAGGGCCCACCACCAGTTGTAATAATCCAGAATTCTTTTCATTATGGCACATACAGGACAACTGCGGACATAGTTTTCCATGTCTCATTTCAATCCTGGCTACCAAAATTGCTGGCGGATAAGGTGTAGTGTTATGAAATATCCAAAGTGTCCAACCTGTTTTACATCATGGCCATGTTGGAGTGCGTTAAGGTGGAGGGTCTCGGGCAAGTCCATCTTTCCCCATTTGTAAGCCAAACCATCCCTGCATGTTAGGGAGGTTTGATTGTCCTTGAACCATTGGTCAGTGAGGAGCTCTCATTTTATTTTCTTTGCCCCAGGGTCATTGGGGTTTGGGGCTCTTGAAGGTGGGACTCTGCATGGTGTGAGTTGAGAAGCAGTTTGTGGAGTAGAGATAATTGCTTCATTAATCTCTTCATGCTGGCTCTTGTACTGGGGCAGTCTGGATAAAGCATCAGCTAAAAAGTTTTTTCCTCCCAGCTGTACTTTAGGGTGAAATTAAAATGGCTAAAGTATTGCACCCATCATACTTGTTTCAGGGACAATTTGCAGAATTTTCAGTGCTTCTAGGTTTTTGTGATCAGTCCATACCTCAAAAGGCACCTTGCTCCCTTCTAGATAGTGTCACCAGTTTAATAGAGCCCAATGGATTCCAAAGGCTTCCTTGTCCCACACAGCCCACCTCCTCTCACACTCAGTGAATTTTTTCGAGGTGTAGGCACAGGGTTGTAGCATTCCACTCTGGTTATTTGTAATAGAACAGCTCCAATGGCCACGTCGCTGGCATCGGCTTGAATCACAAAGGCCTTCCCTGGGCAAGGATGCTTTAAGGCTGGTTTGACTGCAAAAATTCTCAAAAGCGGTTTGACAGTTCATAGTCCATGCTAGTGGTTGGCCCAGAGGTGGCTTTTCTCCCTCTTTTCCTGTTTTCAGTAATTCCGGTAGAAGTTGGCAAATCCCACAAAGCTCTGGAGCTCTTTGCACGTCTTTGGGGGCTGCCGTTCAATTATGACTTTCACTTTGGTCGGGTCCATTCAATGCCCTTGCTGGAAATTCTGTAGCCAAGATAATAGTCGGGTCTGGTGAAACTCACATTTTGATAGTTTAACATAAAGTTTGGCATTCAACAGTTTCTTTAGCACTTCTCTCACTAGTTTTACATGGTCAGCCATATTTGTGTTGTATATCAGGACGTCATCAAGATTACACCAAAACTCCTTTGTATAAATGATCATGTAATATCTGATTAATCAGCTGCATGAAGACATCTGGAGCCCCCTGTAGTCCAAATGGCATGACTTTAAATTGGTAGATCCCCATGGGACAGTTAAAAGCAGTCTTCCACTCATCTCCCTCCTTTATCCTTACCCGGTAATATGCCTCTCTCAAGTCCAACTTAGTGAAGACACTCCCCCTTGCGGGGAGTGGGTTAGTAAGTCCTTTGGGGGGAGGGGGTATTTGTTTTCCACACTCACAGCGTTCAGACCTTTATAGTCCATGCAGAGATGAAGCGACCATCTCTTTTTTTCTTTAAATAACACCAGGGCTCCCACAGCAGACTTCACCCATTTGATAAATCCTCTCGCTAGGTTCTTGTCCACACACTGCTGCATCTCCTTGATTTCAAGGGGGGGACATAGCGTACATTCTCGGTCATGGGAGTTTAGCTTCTGGTAACAGTTTGATAGTGCAATCATTAGGTCTGTGGGGAGGCAGGGTGTTGCATTCTTTCTCACTAAATGCCTCTGCTAGGTCCCGGTACTCGCTAGGGATGAGTGGCTTCACCTGGTTGAGACAGGGCAGCTATTTGCACTAGCTCGTTAGGTGGGCTGAGCTTTCCTGTAATGTCCATCGAGTTAAGGGGGGGATTGGGTCCTATAAGTAACTTCACAGTCCTCATTCCCTTGTCCCACCAGATAAATGGTTTCCATTTGTCTAACCAGGATCACAGCCTCAGTCATTTTCGGATCCACCATGAACTCCCAGAGCTCACCTGTTTCTAAGCGTAGGGTTTCAGTTAGTTGCGTGATTAAAGTTTCTCCCATTAGGGAGCCATTAGCTTGTTCAAACCTCACAGGTTTGGAGAGCAGCTTTGCTCATATACCCATTTTTAGGGCAAGTGACAAACTAGCCTTGGTGGAGCAGTGGGCTAATGCCTCCTTAAGTAACACCAGCTGCCTACAATTAGTGCAGGTTCGCATCCCACCAGGCTCAAGGTTGACTCAGCCTTCCATCCTTCCGAGGTAGGTAAAATGAGGACCCAGATTGTTGGGGGCAATAAGCTGACTTTGTAATAATGCCACTTGGGGTGTGTGTGAAAGCCCTAATAAGCAGGCATATACATAGAATGAAGGCTATTGCTAAGCTTGTAAGCCGCCCTGAGTCTTCGGAGAAGGGCGGGATATAAATGGAATTAAAAAAAATAATGCACCAGGAGTATTCTGAGTTCACTAGCACTTTCAGATCTAACTGTGCCCCTGTCTTAGAGATTATGAGTTTGGTAGGTAGAGGAAAAAGGCGGAACAGGTCGACTCACAACGGATTGTACTCTCCTTCATCATCGCTGTCATAGCAGGGTAGAGCAGCAGCAGGTCCGGCTTGGGCCTGCATGGGGGATGTGACTTGGGCAATGGGTTCCTGCATGATCCAGTTGGATTTCTCTTTCGCTGGCTACTGGGCCGGTTTTTTCCTTGCTGGTGGTCCCAGTCTATTCTGCTGTTGAGGGTAAGGGACTGGGCAACTCACTGCTCGATGTCCCTGTTGTCCACATCTGAAGCATTTAATCAGTAGGCCTGCAGGTGGCATGGGGTTTTCAGTAGCCACGGCAGTTGGAGGCTTTCAGTGGGGTGGTGGCAGCCATTTGGGTTGATCTGGCCTTCATCTGGCTTCTTGCATTGGGGGCTTCTTATAGTGGGCAAGCTGGATGTCCAGTCTTATTGCTGCCTGGTACCATTCTTGCAATTGATTTGGGACTGCTCGATAGACACACGCCTGGGAGAGGTGGTCATCCAGTCCCTCCTTGAAGTGATGAACTAGGGATTGCTCAGGCCACCTCTCTATTTGGCCAGCTATCTTGTGAAACTCTCACACATATTCCATTGCAGGTCTGCCAGCTTGTCTTATCTTATGGACTTGCTCCTCCTCTTTGAGGGCAATGGATGGATCCTCAAATCTTGCTCTCAGTCCTAGAAGGAAAAGATGGGGATCCCCAAATTCAGGTGCTTGTTCGTTATATAAATTGTTCAGCCACTTGGATGCTTCCCCTTTTAAGTTGGATGCAACCATCTCGACCATAGTGTCTGGGTTCGGGTAAAAATAGGCACAGCAGTTCATGTGGGAACTCACCTGGTTGAGGAAAAAGATCAGCTTCTCCGACTCTCCATCAAAAGTTGCTCTAAGTGGTGGCACCATCAGCTGTTGCTGTGCTGCTCAGGGATCCTGCATTCCTGGTGGTTGCTGGCCTCCCCACTGTGGATGTTATACCCCCAACAATTGTTGGACTCCCCATGGTGGCTGCTGCATCCCCAGTTGCTACAGGCCTCCCAGCAGTTGTTGCATGGTTGGGGGCTGTTGCCACCCCCACAGCTGTTGCTGCACTGCTGGTGGCTGTGGCATCCCCAATTGCTGTATGACCCCCAATAGTCTCAGCGGCTGCTGGAATGGCAGCCCCAGGTGCTGCAGGCCTCCCAGGTTGCTGCATGTTCAGGGGCTGTTGCCATCCCCACTGCTGCTGACCTGCAGGTGGTTGTGGCATCCCCAGCTATTGTCAGCCCCCCCTGCAACCCGGCGGTGGTTGTTGCAGGATGCCCAGTGGTTGCAGGCCCCTCAGTGGTTCCTGCATTTCAGAGACAGTGGTCAGCTCCACTGCTGCTGCAGCACCCCCAACATCTCCCTGGTTGCTGCATCTCCCCTGGTTGCTGCAAGGCCCCCATCTGTTGCTGCATGTTCGGGAGCTGTGGACACCCCCATAGCTGTTGCTGTACCTCCAGAGGCTGTAGGCCTCCAAGCCAATAGCCTGTTGAGTCTACTGATAATGGAATATTGTTTATATTCTATGCTTTCAGAATTTTTCAAGATGCAGTTGAAGATTCCCTATAGACAAAATAGCTTCTCTTCCAATTTTGTGCCATCCAAATATATTGGGAAGTTTCAGAATTCTCAAATGGACTTTTTAAAAATGATTCTTTGATAAGCAAAACCATTTGTTGTTAGTTCTGAAGTCAGGTCCAACCCATTGCGACCCCATGGACAACATTCCTCCAGGCCTTTCTGTCCTCTACCATCTTCTGGAGTCCATTTAGGCTCATGCCTACTGCTTCAGTGACTCTAGTCAGCCACCTCATTCTCTGTCATCCCCTTCTTCTCTTGCCCTCAACCTTTCCCAGCATTAGGCACTTCTACAGTGAGTTCTTCCTTCTCATTAGGTGGCCAAAGTATTTGAGTTTCAACTTCAGGATCTGGCCTTCTGCTTTTTAGTGTGCTGTCTAGATTTGCCATGGATTTCCTCCTCAGGAGCAAGCGTCTTTTAATTTCTTGGCTGCAGTCCCCGTCTGCGGTGATCTTGGAGCCCAGGAAAATAAAATCTGTCACTACCTCCATTTCTTCCCCATCTATTTGCCAGGAATTGAGAGGGCCGGATGCCATGATCTTGGTTTTATTAATGTTGAGTTTCAAGCCAAATTTTTGCACTCTCCTTCTTCACTTGCAACAAGAGGGTCTTTAGTTCCTCTTCACTTTCTGCCATTACAGTGGTATCATCTGCATATCTTAGGTTGTTGATATTTCTCCCAGCAATCTTAAGTCCAACTTTTCATTCATCTAGCTTTGCCTTTCTCGTGATGTGCTCTGCATATATGTTAAATAGGCAGGGCGACAGTATACAGCCTTGACGGACTTCTTTCCCAATTTTGAACCAAACAGTGGTTCCGTTTCCAGTTCTCACTGTTGCTTCTTGACCCGCATATAGGTTTCTCAAGAGACAAATAAGATGGTCTGGTACTCCCATCTCTTTAAGAACTTGCCACAGTTTGTTGTGATCCACACAATCAAAGGCTTTAGCATAGTCAATGAAGCAGAAGTAGATGTTTTTCTGGAACTTTCTAGCTTTCTCCATGATCCAGCATATGTTGGCAGTTTGATCTCTAGTTCCTCTGCCTCTTCAAAATCCTGCCTGTACTTCTGGTAGTTCTCAATCCACATATTGCTGGAGTCTAGCTTGTAGGATTTTAAGCATAACTTTACTAGCATGTGAAATGAGTGCAATGGTGCGATAGTTTGAACATTCTTTGGCACTGCCTTTCTTTGGAATTGGAATGTAAACTGATCTTTTCCAATCCTGTGGTCACTGTTGAGTTTTCCAAATTTGCTGGCAAATTGAGTATAGCACTTTTACTGCATCATCTTTTAAGATTTTGAATAGGTCAGCTGGAATACTGTCACCTCCACTAGCTTTGTTGTTGCTCAGCTTTCCTAAGGCCCTTTTCACTTCACATTTTAGGATGTCTAGCTCGAGTTCAGTGATCACCTCATCATGGTTATCAGGGATGTTAAACTCGTTCTTGTATAGTTCTTCTGTGTAATTTTGCCACCTCTTCTTAATCTCTTCTGCCTCTGTTAGGTCCCTGCCATTTTGGTCCTTTATCATGCCCATTTTTGCATGAAACATTCCCTTCATCTCTCCAATTTTCTTGAAGAGATCTCTGGTTCTCCCTATTCTATTGTTTCCTTCTATTTCTTTGCACTGTTCATTTAAGAAGGCATTCTTACCTCTTCTAGCTATTCTCAGAAATTCTGCATTCAGTTGGGTGTGTTTTTCTTTTTCTCCCTTGCCTTTCGCTTCCCTCCTGTCCTCAGCTATTTGCAAAGCTTCCTCAGACAGCCATTTTACTTTCTTGCATTTCTTTTTCTTTGGGATGGTTTTAGTTGCTACTTCTTGTACAATGTTGTGAACCTCCATCCAGAGTTCTTCAGGCACTCTGTCTATCAGATCTAATTCCTTAAGTCTATTGTCACCTCTACTGTGAATTCATCAAGGATATGATTTAGTTCATACCTGAGTGGCTTAGTGCTTTTCCCTACTTTCTTCAGTTTAAGCCTAAACTTTGCAATGAGAAGCTCATGCTCTGAGCCACAGTCAGCTCCTGGTCTTGTTTTTACTGACTGTATAGAGCTTCTCCATCTTTGGCTGCAGAGCACATAGTCAATCTATTTCTGTGTTGACCATCTGTTGATGTCCATGTGTAGAGCCGTCTCTTGGATATTTGGAAAAGAGTGTTTGCTATAACCATTGTATTCTCTTGACAAAATTCTATCAGCCTGTGCCCTGCTTCATTTTGTACTCCAAGGCCAAACTTGCCTGTTATTCCAGTTATCTTTTGGCTTCCTACTTTAGCATTCCAATCCCCCATGATGATAAGGACATCATTTTTTGGTGTTAGTTCTAAAAGGTGCTGTAGGGCTTTGTAGAACTGGTCAATTTCATCCTCTTCAGCACCAGTGGTTGGTGCATAGACTTGGACTACTGTGATATTGAATGGTTTGCCTTAGATTCAAACTGAGATCATTCTGTCATTTTGGGCATTGTATCCCAGTATTGCTTTTCCTACTCTTTTATTATTGACTATGAAGGCTACTCCATTTCCTCTGAGGGATTCTTGCCCGCAGTAGTATACCTGATGGACATCTGAATTAAATTCACCCATTCCTGTCCATTTTAGTTCGCTGATTCCTAAGATATCAATGTTCAGTCTTGTCATCTCATCTAATCTTACATTCCAGGTTCCTATGGAGAAAAAATCTTTACAGCGTCGGATTTTCCTTTCACCACCAGACACATCCACAGCTGAGCATCCTTTCGGCTTTTGCCCAGTTGCTTCATTCTTTCTGGCGTTACTAGTAGTAGCCCTCTGCTCTTCCCCAGTAGCATATTGGACACCTTCTGACCTGAGGGGCTCATCTTCCAGCGTCATATCTTTTTGCCTTTTGGTAGTGTCCATGGACTTTTCATGGCAAAGATACTGGAGTGGGTTGCCATTTCCTCCTCCAGTGGATCACATTTTGTCAGAACTCTCTGCTATGATCTGTCCGTCTTGGGTGTCCCTGCACAGCATAGCTCATAGCTTCATTGAATTATGCAAGCCCCTTCCACCACGACAAGGCAGTAATCCATGAAGGGGAGCAAAACCATACATTGGGTCAAACTGAAATAAACCTGAGGTACTACCAAGTCCTTTATTTCTGAAACTTTACTAAATTGTCTGGAGTGCTTGGAGTACAGAAACTATAATCTTTCCAGTTATTTTGTGCTAATTGTTTATTTCTGGTTTTGTTTTGTTTTCATTTAATACCATCCATGCAGTGTCCTTGGGCAATGGCAAAGATTTTGCTTCCTGATCACTGTTGTGTGATTGCTAATCATGAAAATAACCTATAATTTAACCTATCATGTATCATTTTACAGACATTTTCCATTTTTACATAATGCCATTGTATGTTCTTCAATACCTGTTGGCTATGCTGCATACATAAAAGAAACATACAAAATCATGGAATTGATATGAATAGAGTAGAGTAGAGTAGAGTAGAGTAGAGTAGAGTAGAGTAGAATAGAATAGAATAGAATAGAATAGAATAGAATAGAATAGAATAGAATAGAATAGAATAGAATAGAATAGAATAGAATAGAATAGAATAGAAATCCTTTTTTGGCCAAGTGTGATTGAACACACAAGGAATTTGTGTTTGCATAGCTGTCATATCTGTTGAGATTTAAAAGTAGTTGCTCTGCTACTTGGAATGCATCTTGGACATATCAAGTATCACTGTTAAAAAGGACAGGTGTGCAAGAGAGTCACATTACATCAAAAAGAAATGTTCACTCTGAAAGACTTTGGTTCCAGAGAAAAAGTGGCACATGAACTACTTTGCTCCACTTCACATTAAACTTGAACTGATGAAAAAAATTGTGAAAGCAATGAACAAGAAAGGTGATGGTTTTCATTATTTGAGACAGATGTTTCCATGAACTGATACCAAGATTAAGGAAGTCATTTTTATTAGTCCATAGATCAGATACATCATTAATGACAAGCAGTTCAAAGATTTCTTAGTGGGGTTTAGAGAAAATCATCTGGAAAGCATTCAAGGATGTAGTTGAGAATGTTCTTGGCAACTACAGAACACCAAACTACATTTAGCTACTTAACAAATGTCTCACAGCATACAAGACCATGAAGTGCAACATGTCACTGAAGATTCAATTTCTACACTCACACTTGGACTTCTTTCCTGAAACTCTAAGCACAGTCAGTAATGTGCAGGATGTTGCCACAATGGAAAAATGTTATTTGGGCAACTGGAATTCATCAATCCATCATTTTGAACTCTGCAGTAACATGTATCAGACACTGAGTACAAATGAAAATCAGCAGCCAAACACCTGTTGAACTAATGCAGTGAGTCAGAAACATACAATTAAGTACATTATAGTAATTAAAAGTTAATTTGATATTTCTCAAGATTCCTTCATGATGCAGTTCTGAAATTCTGAAATTATATTTGTGTTCAGTTTGAAGGTGACTGTGATAGACACATATTTATCATATTATCGTATGTGGAAAATGAATTGCACTTCATGGTCTTGTATGCTGTAAGATATTTATCAAGCAGCTGGATGTAGTTTAGTGCTCTGCACCAAATGTTTTTCAGGAAGCAAAACTTTTGAAAAAAATTGTTGGACAATGTCCAATTACTTCAACCCTTCCCCCAAGTATTTTTGGGTGTAAATATTACTTTTCAAAGAATATGATAAAAAAATAAAACCTAAGTTATTCATATGAAGGAGATTTTTTTCAATCATAGGCTAGGAGATTTATAGAGAATGTTTATAGATTTGTAGTTTATAGACAGAGCAAGAGGATCAAGCCATGTCATGTATATTATGATGCCATCATTCTAATAAGATGATCTGTCTAATTCATATCATTATATTATGATGCCATGATACCAGTGGTGGGATTCAGCCAGTTCATACCACTTCGGCAGAACCAGTAGCTAATTTTTTGTTGTCCAAGCCCAGAATGGACTTCTGGAAGCAGCATCCACACAGAGAACCAGTTGTTCATATATCTGAATCCCATCACTGCATGACACACTTGGTATTTTCATGGGTTGTAACAGTTGTCTACATTCATACTCAGATTCAGATACCCTACAATTTGACTTTCTGAAAAGGCAGTAAATTCTACAACTGTTGAAAGATATGATAATGAGGAACTTGTATTACTGAAATTGAAGAGAAAACAAACAGTTCGGGTTTGTTGGATTTTAAATAATGAGTTTGACGGTGAGATATTGATATAGCTAGTACTACTGCAATTATTAATTCTTCATACACACACACACACACAAACACATATAGTTATAAAATAATATGTCAAGGGAATGTAAGTATTTAAGATGAAACAATAATGGTCATTCTGATGCAGTCAAGTGGATATGCAAAAATACAATGTGATGCAGAATATAGTTAGCTGATCTACATAAGCTTATGGAATGCAGATCTTGTTTTCAAACAAAGCCAAATAATGTCAATGTAAAAAACAATATTTTGGGATAAGAAATGTCTCAGGATTTTGAAAGCATTCCAATTATGGCAGTTCATTTCAGTCCCACTGAAAGGAAGGTACCAGAGTCTGGTCATAACAATGTATATAAAGTAAAAGTGTACAAGGATATTATCAGCTAGGGAAAGGTGATAATAATAATAATAATAATAATAATAATAATAATAATAATAATAATAATAATAATAATATCATTTGGAAACCAGGCACCTCTTCCTCAGGAAGAACAAAGCTCTCTAACTAAAGAAATAAAAGAATTGAAACAAAGAATAACTGAGCATCTAGAACAGCACAAAACCAACAGAATACGGCTGCCTGCATTGAAGCTTGTTCCAAAGAAACAGCTAGCACAAACATTAAAATATGCAAATACTGCAATATCAAGTATAAGCACCAATTCAATGCAAGAAACAAGCCAACTAATATACAGCACACCTGCAGTTATAACTGAATACCTGGGATGCAAAATCAACAAAGAAGAAAAACAAACAAACAGTGCACCCAGTGCACCACAAAAATGTAAGGTTAGACTAGAAAATAAGATCAGCAAGTTAAGATCACATGCAAGCAAGCTAGAACAGATGAAAGAAAAGAAGCTGAAAAACAAGAAGACCAAAGAATATCTAATCAAGAAATACCACTTGGAAACAAGGAAGATCAAGGAAGCACTGGAAATATAATATAATAAAGCAGCAAATAACAGCTATAACCAGGAAAATCCGTAGATACGAAGCTCAAATTGCAAATTATAGGTAGAACCTCCAATTTCAATCCAATCAGAAATGTTTCTACAAATCCATCAATGGAGAAACTGCAATGAATCAGTCAGTACCTGACAAGGAAGAAACAGTGCAGTTCTGGAAGCAGATATGGGATAAGCCAAAGAAACACAACAAGGATGCAGCTTGGTTAAAAGAGGTGGATGCAAATAAAACAGAAGTTGAAATGAAAGAACTAGTAATAACAACAAAAATGGTAGAAAAAAAGAGCAAGGAAGATCAAAAATTGGTCAGCACCAGGTGAAGATGAACTGCATGGGTTTTGGTTGAAACATCTACAATAACTGTTATATACCCACTCATTGCCAAGCAGTTCAACAATATACTACAAGGAGGAGAAATTGAAAAGTGGCTAACAACTGGGAAAACCTACCTAATAATGAAAAATCCAGCAAAAGGGGCAACACCAGGCAACTACAGGCCAATTACCTGCTTACCAACAACTTTCAAATTGCTAACTGGTATGGTAGCTGATGCAGTACAACAGCATCTAGTTGAAAACAATCTCTTTCCACCTGAACAGAAAGGAAACAGTCCCAGTAACAGAGGAACAAACGATCAACTCCTAATAGACAAAATGATCTTGGAAAACTGCAAGAAAAGGAAGACCGCCCTGAATGTGGCATGGATTGACTACAAAAAGGCATTTGACTCTCTGCCACATGACTGGATAATCAAGTGCCTAGAAATAACAGGAGTCAGTAGAAACATCAGAAAATATGTGCAAAGATCGATGGCACAATGGAAGACACAGTTGCAGATCAATGGTGAGAGACTGGGAGAGGTTAATATCAAGAGAGGAATATTTCAAGGAGATTCATTATCACCACTACTATTTGTTTTGCACTGTTTCCTCTGTCAACAATACTGAATAACTCAAGACATGGCTATGAAACATCAAAAACATCTACCAGACTATCCCACCTCCTTTACATGGATGATCTGAAGCTGTATGGAAAAACATCATCTGAAATAGAATCATTGCTGAACACTATCCATATATATAGCCAAAATATTGCAATGGAGTTTGGCTTGGACAAATGTGCCACACTTACTCTCAAACAAGGAAAAATAGTGAAAACTGAAGGAATAAAGATGCCCCACGAAAATAACATTAAGAGTCTGGATGAGGAAGATTACTACAAATACTTGGGTATCCTTCAAGCTGACAACATCAAGCACACTGAAGTCAAGAAAAAGATTAGAGGTGAATACATCAAGAGAGTGAAGAAGATCTTAAAGTCCAAACTCAATGGAGGAAATACCATGAAGGCAATCAACACCTGGGTAATTCCAGTCATTAGATACACAGCTGGAATAATAGACTGGACTCAAGCAGAACTAAAAGCAATGGATAGGAAGACCAGAAAAATAATGACAATGAATCATGCCCTTCATCCACGCAGTGACATTGACAGATTCTATCTACCAAGGCAAATAGGTGGACGTGGAATGCTGCAAGTACATCAGATGGTTGAAGAAGAAAAAAAGGCTTTGGAAGAATATGTGAAGGACAATGATGAAGATGCACTGAAATTAGTATATCAGGAAGGCTTACTGACTATTGGAGAGACCAAACTGGCCTATAAGAAAGACCAAATGAAGAACAGAATAGACAAAGCACTACATGGCCAGTACATTAGAAAAAAAATAGCTGGGAAAGCAGATAATAGCAAGACCTGGCAATGGCTAAGAGCAGGAAAGTTGAAGAAAGAGACCGAGGGACTAATTCTGGCTGCACAAGACCAAGCCTTAAGGACAAATGCATACAAAGTCAAAACTGAGAAGACAGCAACAGACAGTAAGTGCTGCCTATGCAAAGAAGCTGAAGAAACAGTGGAGCACCTGGTAAGCTGCTGCAAGATGATTGCACAGACTGACTACAAGCAGCGACATGACAAAGTAGCAACAATGCTGCATTGGAAGATCTGCAAGAAATATCATTTGCCTGTAAGCAAAAACTGGTGAGATCATAAAATAGAGAAAGTCATAGAAAATGATAAAGTTAAACTGCTCTGGGACTTCAGAATTCAAACAGACAAGGGGGGGAGGGGTAGGGAGGGATAGGTAGGGGAGGGGGAGGGGGGATTGTTAAAGATAAAATGTATTTTAAAACTTTTCAATAAAAAAATAAAAATAAAATAAAAAAAGAAAAATTAAAAAATAATAAAATAACATAAAAAAAACAGACAAGCACCTGCAACATAACACCCCGGACTTAACAATTGTCGATAAGAAAGATAAAAAAGGCTGGATAGTGGATGCGGCAGTGCCTGGAGACAGCAGAATAGACAAGAAAGAACTGGAGAAGATAACAAAATACAAAGGCCAACAAATAGAAATAGAAAGA
>NC_139516.1:182295694-182488194 GCF_947247035.1 Vipera ursinii
ATGTTGGAAGGGACCTTGGAGGTCATTTAGTCCAACCCCCCGCTCAGGCATAAAACCCTATACCATTTCAGACAAATGGCTGTCCAGTCTCTTCTTAAAAACTTCCGGTGTTGGAGCATTCACAGCTTCTGGAGGCAGGTTTTCCAGTGATTAATTGTTCTAACTGTCAGAAAATTTCTCCTTAGTTCTAGGTTGCTTCTCTCTTTGGTTAGTTTCCATCCGTTGCTTCTTGTCCTGCCTTCAGGTGTTTTGTAGCAGCCCCTGAGATATTGGAACACTGCTATCATGTCACCCCTCATCCTTCTCTTCATTAAACTAGACATGTCCAATTCCAGCAACCATTCCTTATATGTTTTAGCCTCCAGTCCCCTGTTTATTTATTTTTTATTTATTTTAATTCCATTTATATCCCGCCCTTCTCCGAAGACTCAGGGCAGCTTACAAGCTTAGCAGTAGCCTTCATTCTACTGTATGTATATGCCTGCTTATTAGGGCTTTCACACACACACACCCCAAGTGGCATTATTACAAAGTCAGCTTAATTGCCCCCAACAATCTGGGTCCTCAGATTGTTATCTTTGCTGCTCTTCTCTGTACTCTTTCTAGAGCAGTGGTGTCAAACTCAATTTTATTGAGGGCCACATCAGCATTGTGGTTGCCCTTGGGGGGCTGGGTGGGTGTGGCTGAGATGGGTGTGGTCTACCGAGTGGGTGTGGCTGGGGTGGGCGTGCCATACTGGGTGGGCATGGCCAGCTCAATATCACTCAATTCAGGGGTGCCTGGGTAGGACTGGGGCAGATCTGAGGGTCTCTGGTGGAGGAGGATAAGACCAGGGCGAGTGCTGAGACATAGTCCCTCCCACCCACCCTCCCTTCCTCCCTCTGTTCTTTCCTTCTTCCCTTCCTTCCTCTGTTCCTTCTTTCTTCCCTCCCACTCTCCATTCTTTCCTCCGTCTGTTCCTTCCTTCCTTCCTTCCTTCCTTCCTTCCTTCCTTCCTTCCTTCCTTCCTTCCTTCCTTCCTTCCTCCATTTTCCCTCCCACCCTCCCTTCCTTCCTTCCTCCCTCCTTCACACCCTCCCTTCTTTCCTCTCTCCTTCCCACCCTCCCTTCCTTTCTCCCTCCATTCCTTCCTTCACCTTCTCATCTCTTTCCTTCCCCCGTGCTCAGGAAGAGGTGATGGCAGGGGGAGAGATCGCCAGCACTAATATGCTGCTGCCAGCCATTTCCCCCAGGTGGAGGTGGTCCCATTGAAAGGGATGCCTCTTGGCTGTAAGGCTGGAGGTGCTGTGGGGTGTGTGTGTGGGGTGCTGATCTACAACCTGGTTGTGTCCATCAAAGCCAGATCATGCTCAGCCTAAAATCCACTGGAACCAGCAAGGAGCTGCCCCACCACCTCTGTCCTGCCCCCCATGTGCGCATACAGGAGACAGCCAGTGCCGGCATCCTGGCTGAAGTCAGCCTGCAGGGCAAGACAGCCAGCAGGGATGCCAGACTCTACTTGCATGCACACCCTGGCTTTGATGGATGCAACCAGGTTGTAAATCAGCCCCAGCACTTCCAGCCTCACAGACACCTCCCATCCGGGATAGCAAGACCGGCAGTAACAGCACTGGCAATCTCTCCCCCTCCCATCACCCCTTCCTGAGTGTGGAGGAAAGAAAGAGATGAGAATGAGAGAAGGAAGGAAGGGAGGAAGTGTAGCAGAGAGGGTAATTGGGGGTATCTGTGCTGGCTGGGAGGTTTTGCCAGAGTTCTGAGGATTTGGTAGAGAGGTCAAGAGCTCCAGATCGAGGTAGGAAGTTTATTCTCTGGAGAGAGAATAAAGAGCCTTTTTGCCTTCCTATCTCACTCTCCCTTCTTCTGGCTTTTCTCTCTGGAAAAGAGAAACTAAAATCTTCTTCCCTCAGTCAATCTTCTCTTCCCCTTTAAAAATCCCTCCCCAAGAGCCCCACCCCACCCCCAGCCACCGCGGAGGTCTCTGGAGCTCCCGGCCTATCTGCTGAATCCTCAGAGCTCTGGCAAAGCCTCCGAGCCAGAGCCAATCCCCCCCAATCCCCCTCTCTGCTAAACTTCCTTCCTTCTCTCCTTCTCATCTCTTTCCTTCCTCCTGTTGTGATTCAGGGTCAGCCTGTGGGTTCAGCAGTTGGGTCAGATGACTCAGAGGAGGAGGAGGGGGTGTTGAAGAGCTTGCTGATGATGGCCTTGAGGCTCTGCAGAGCCCTCAGCCAGGCCCCTCCCACCTGGTCACGACGGAGACCCAACTGTGTGAGCCTGACAGCATGGATGAAGATGACCCACAGCTGGCCCTGTTCAAGGACGCCCGACACAGGAGGCAGTCAATCAGGAGTAAACAGAGGAAGGCAATGGGGCACCTCGGAAGGAGGCAGAGAGAAGCCACGCCCTGAACTGTATAAAAGGGGAATGCATGGGAGGGCTGGTTTGCTGAAGGCAACCACTTGAATAGTTCCTGTTTCATAGCTTCTGTTTCATGGTTAGTGTCTTGTTTTGCTCTGTTTTATGTTAATAAATTTGGCAGGGTTTATTCCAGCCTCTTGCCATTTGTAAAGGGGTTGTCCCTGCTTTTTCTGCAGGGCCAGTAGCAGGCTGGTACAGAACACCTCCATGCTCAGGAAGGGTGATGGGAGGGGGAGAGATTGCCAGCGCTGCCATGTTGCTGCTGGTCTTGCTATTCCGCATGTGGGGGGGTCTGTCCCAGTGAAAGGAAAGCCTCGTGGTTGTGAGGCTGGAGGTGCTGGGGGTGGGGTTGGCACTGATCTACAACCTGATTGCATCCATCAAAGCCAGAATGTGTTCAGCCTAAGATCCACTGGAATCAGCAAGGAGCTGCCTTGCCACCTCTGCCTGGCCCCCCGAGTATGCACACATGAGACAGCCAGTGTCCTGTGTGAAGTCAGTCTGCAGGACAAGACAGCCAGCAGAGATTCTGGACTCCACTTGTGCATGCACCCAGGCGGCAGGGCTGCCCTGTGGATTTAACACTGAGCGTGTTGTGGCTTTGATGGACACAAGCAGGTTGTAGATCAATGCTCGGTCAGCCTGGGCCGGGCCGAAGTGCAGCGGTCCAGTCCTTCACTCTTTTCAGAGCAGGTCCTCGGGCCAGATGGAACCACATGTCGGGCCGCATCTGGCCTGCAGGCCTTGTGTTTGACATGTCTGTTCTAGAGTCTCAACATCTTTTTTACATCATGGTGACCAAAAATGAATGCTGTATTCCCTGTATGGCCTTACCAAGGCATTGTAAAGTGGTATTAACACTTCATGTTATCTTGATTCTATCCCTCTGTTAATGCAGCCTAGCACTCTGTTGGCTTTTTTGGCAGCTGCAGCACACTGCTGACTAATATTTAAGTGATTGTCCACTAGGACTCCAAGATCCCTCTCACAGTTGCTACTATTGAGCAAGGTATCACCTATACTATACCTGTGCATTTTGTTTTTCTTGCCTAATTGTAGAAACTTACTTTTTTCACCATTGAATTTCATTTTGTTAGATAGTGCCCAATGTTCAAGTCTGTCAAGATCCTTCTGTATCTTAAGCCTGTCTTCTGGACTGTTGGCTATTCCTGCCAGCTTGGTGTGATCTGCAAATTTGATGAGTTCCCCATCTATCCCCTCATCCAAATCATTGATGAAGATGTTGAAGAGCACTGGGACCAGAACAATAGATAGTCAAAATGTACATTCATACTACCTGGGGGAAATCCTGGAATAAGACTGCTTCATGTGAAAGAACTATTGCTTATCCAGTATGTTGTGGGGTAGAGCATTATCCTATGGACAGTGGTATCTTTGAGTCTCTCTGTGTGTGAACTTCTTCTTGAACCTTAATGTAAATGCCGTTGAAGATGTTACTTAGCCTAGTAATGAAACGTTCAGAAACAAACCCACAAGCTCGGAGAATGAACCCTCACCCTCATCCTACACCTGAGCTACAGATATTTGACACTATTGCAAACCTTAATGTATGCAACAGCTTCCCAACTGGAAGTGTTTTCAATAGGTACTTGGCTTTCTATACTATTAATTTGTAACAGCTTCATTTTCAGCATGGCAAATCCAGCCTAGTTTTCCTATCGCACTTGCTAAATCTAGGTCAGAAATAAAAGGTCTAAGTGACTCTGAAAGAAAAAAAAAAAAGAAAGCAGGTGGTGATTTTTCAAGCAGTTAATCGAAATCCGGTTAATTGCCTCTATTGTGCTCTCAAGGAAAGAGCTGGATAAAACGAGAAGCAAACTACTTAATAGTACCAGTGTGTATAAAGCCATTTCCTCTGCTGTTTGTTCTGACCCTAATGGAGGAGGGAACCTTCTATTTGGAAGGTTATATTGGTTTCAGCCATGAGACAATTCTCTAGATTGTTACAGGAAAACTCAGAATATAGTGAAGTAATGGACTGTGTTCTTGCAGTTTAAATTGTCATAATGAAATTATTTTAAAAAATCTACACCTACATATCTTCAGTGGAGCAGGGACAAAATAAATAACCAATCCTTTTCAAGATTTGCTTTCCTCCAAATTTCCCCATGATTTTTTTTTCTTTCCCATGTAATTTAAATTTTATTTAAGCCATCTTAAACCATGATAGTATTCTCAGTACTATAACTATGGATCATTCCTTTGTCCAATGAATTAATTAGTTGAAATCCAAAAGGTGGGATACACTTTAGTGGTGCTGCAGCTGCTAAGGAGGGCAGTGGACTGGTGCAAAGGAATACATGAGGGTTTTCATGAAACTTCTTTTATCACCATAAATACCTAAAATAATTAAGAAAATATGACACAACTGCACTATTACAGCATTCTGGACAATCTGTCTGGAAGAGATGAGAAAAAGAAAAATATTGAAGCATTTCTTTCTTTCAAAAGAAAAATATGAGAACATGGTTACTTTCTTTCAGGCTACAAGTTGAATGAACATTTTTCCCTTCATTTTGTTTGTTTGCTTGACTTGACTCATGGTGATTACATGGACAAATTAATGCAATTTCTAAGCAATATGTTTTGGAAATAGTTCGCTATTGTCTTCTTCATGAAGCTGTTCCTAGCTCAATTCCTTGACACTAGAAAGAATTGCCCCCTATTTATTGGTTCCTCCATTAAAAATATACCAAAAGTGAATAGGTGGTGGGATTTTGGGGGGTGGGGGGGGTGGGGGACATTTTATCAAGATTCCTGAATAGGGCATACTGAAAACACTGAAATATTGAAAATTCACTTTGTCCTGGGCAGTTCAAATAAATTAAGTTCATATCAGCATGAAGAAAAGCTGAGTGATTAAATATAATCTAATATTTGTAGAGTATACCAGTTGAACATGGGATATTTAGTAAGGCATTTTTGTTTTATCAGTGTAATAAATTACTATATCATATAGCTTATATCATCACAAAGTGGCAAATATTTATTAAAGTAGTAATACAACTATTCTGCTGGCATCAGGGTTGGAACGCTGGCTACCAAGAGAAATAGTTTTTATACATAATTAAGCCATTTACCTTACATATATGAAGGCATTTAGCACATGTGTGCATGTGACTAGAAAAAGTGGGATGCAAGGCATAGTCAATTATCAAAAGAAATCCAGAAAATGTTAAGAGCATTTAACATTTTCAATAATCATGAAAATAGATATATATTTTTAACAAGTCTGATCAAGCTGTATGATGATTTCTTTGTTGACAAATAAAAAATGTGGGGGTTTTTTGTTATTATTTTCAAATACCTGAATATTTAAAGCTAATATATGATATATGGCTTCACCTTTATTTCCCAGTTTTAGACTTTCTCTTCAACTTAGCAGAGACATTCATTATCTCGTTTAACAAAGTTGCTCTAGGATACCTTTTAAAAGGCCATGTTATCTGGGATTCGGAGATATTGCACAAAACATGTAAAATTTCCACATGTCAAGATGAAAGAAAGGAATGTAAGGGTAACATTTTAAAAAATCCGCATAAGCCCTGTTATTTTACATGTGTCAAAGGGCTGTCTTATTTGGCTGTCAACCTGCTTGCTTTATTTAACAATTAGTTTAATACACAACTCCTTAAGGACAAAAAGCAGAAGGGCTGCCAATTTTCTGTATGGTTGGTAGATCATTCATGGCTTCAGGCTAATGAGCACTCGTTTATTTCTCTGACCTCTTCCTCAAATGCCAGTAACAATATTTCAAGTGAGGTTCTAGAGTTGCAATCATCCATCCCTGGTTTCATGTTTCTAATTAATCCAAATGTATTCCAATCAAAATAAAGGAAATGTAGAGAAAGAATTCATTAATGAAAGACGTGATAACCTAAGAGTAATAGTGGCCACAATGAAAATGAAATGATTCTTTCCCAGAAAAATCACAACAGCATACAGTTGCTATTACTAAAAGAATAGAATAAAATCTGACTACTGAAGGGAGAAAGCCATCAGTAAAGTCCCATAACACCAGGCGAACATTTAAAAATTCCAAGTTACACTGATGCTGCATTCTAAACATCTGAAGCAAAGCCAGCCATTTACTAAAATGCTACTCAGGATTCCTTATGGCAGCCTTTCCAAATCAACTTTGTTTTCTACCTTTAAGTCCACATGGAATCCCCAAAACAGATCAGAATTAGAGATTTAAAAAATAGTACTGGTAAAAATATAAACAAATAAATAAATCTAAAGCAAAATAAAACACATTAATAGATAAGCCAAGAGACTGAGCTCAAACTGAATAAAATATTTAGGGAGCGGGGAGAGAAGTATATATAATGGTGTGTGCAGGGCTTTTTTTCTCATAGCATGCTCAGAATGGAGTTCCGGCACCTTTTTTGGATGGAACCTTGTAGGGTAGGCAAGGCAGGTTATGTGACATGTGGGAGTTCCGGCACCTTTTTCATTTACAAAAAAGCACTGTGTGTGTGTGTGTGTGAGAGAGAGAGAGAGAGAGAGAGAGAGAGAAAAGAGAGAAAGAGAGAGACAGTCAGACAGATACACACACACACACAGAGAGAGAGAGAGAGAGAGAGAGAGAGAGGCAGAGACAGAGACAGAGAGAGGCAGAGATTCTCCACCCATTGTAAAAGCTAATAAAATAGGAGACATACGTAAAGTTCCTTATGGAAATTGTTGTCCCATAGATTTGCTGAGATTTCTCAAATTAACCAAAAGAGTACTATTTCAGTGGGCATTTGGCTCTTAGTATAGTTTATGTTATCAGGTGCTTTTGAGGGCTTTTTAAAATTTGTTTGTTTATTGGAAAAATCTCTCTCTCTCTCTCTCTCTCTCTCTCTCTCTCTCTCTCTCTCTCTCTCTCTCTCTTTCCTATTTTTTTTTTGGGGGGGGGGGGCATGACCTTGTACTCTACCTATATTCCTTGTTGATATAGACAGGTTACAAATATTGTGAATAAGTTAAATAAATAAATAAAAATATTGAATGCCTACTAGAGCAGGGTTCCCCAACCATTGGACTGGAGATCACTAGTGGGCCATGAGCCATTCAAAACCGGGCTGCGGAAGCAGTAGTTGAGTGGGCACATGTGTGAACAGCAGGCAAGTACTTGTGCATGAAATTCCATTTGTGTGAGTGGTGGGCGCAGCATGCCTGCCACTCATGCACATGGAGCTGTGTACGCATGCTTACTTGCTGCTTTTATGGAACTATCCCCTCTCCCACACCCTGGTCCACAAAAGCTGGAAAGGTTGGGAAACTCTGTACTAGAAAATCCCTCTGCTCCATTTTATATATCCTTTACTTATCCAGTATTTTTTTTAAAAAAAATTGGTGGTAAACCTATCATTCTGTAAATATTTGGTTTGAGGATAGATGTAGAAAAAGAATGAAACATGTTCTGAAATGTTCAATTGATTAAAAATCCCTCTATAATCAAAGTAAAAATAAACTATCAGGAACATCTCAGTTTTTAAAGGCATTTACCATGATATACAATTTATTAAAATAATCTGAAGCTAATGTATAGCTAAACCTCAGGACATGATTGTCATGTGGCTTACAGGATTTAAATGCACACATTTACTCTTTCAGAATTTCCAGACTTGTAGAGTGTCTAATTCCTTGTTCCTTATATTGCATAGGACCCCATGAAAAACATGGTTCTTAAGCTGGGTATCATTGCTTATATTTTTAAAAATGAGTAAACTATAGAATCTGGAGGGATGCAGTGGCTCAGTGGGTTAGGATGCTGAGCTTGTCGATCAGAAGATTGGCAGTTTGGCGGGTCGAATCCCGAGTGCCGTGTAGCAGATTGAGCGCCTGTTACTCATCCCAGCTTCTGCCAACCTAGCAGTTCGAAAGCACGTAAAAATGCAAGTAGAAAAATAGGGACCACTACGGTGGGAAGGTAACAGCGTTCCGTGCACCTTTGCCGTCTAGTCATGCTAGCCACATGACCACGGAGACGTCCTCGGACAAGTGCTGGCTCTTTGGCTTTGAAACGGAAATGAGCACCAGCCCCAAGAGTCGGAAACGACTAGCACGCATGTGCGGGGGAATGGTTACCTTTACCTTTTTAGAATCTGGGTTTAGTATAAAGATTTTGTCAACTATAAGTCCCCATATCTACTACCGGTATTTGCTAAGTTTGAGATAAGTTGATGGATAACAAGTTCTTTTTTTAAGTAAGTACTTCACCAGATTTTATTTTGGCCTTTCACTAGTAATTATTAGCAAGCAGCCAGGTACATAGGCAACCTGCTCTGTGCTTCACAGAGTACACAAACACAGAAAGTCATATACAGAGACATAAAATGTTTTGTTGTACAAAGAAAAATATAGATCCATCCTAATGCGATGCCAGTATCAATAGACCACACAATGCTAGATTTTCTTGATATTCTTTCCAAATCAGTTGAAAGTTGGGAAAAAAATGTGTAAGGGGGCTCAGGAATGTGCATATTTTGTTAATTGCAGAAAAATATCAATTAACATTACAGATGAAACAATAATCATGATTTTTCTAATAATAACTGAAGTGGTAGCATCAAGATTCCTCAGAAAGATAGGATCGGTGACGTCTCTGGCTAGATATTACATAATGTAGAAACTGTGTAACTATATCTTACTATAATTTTAATCTATTTTAATCAGCTTTCGTATAAACCCATGTAGATATCCAGATTTATCTTTTATATTGATGTAAATAAGCCATTCATATTTGCCTATGGAGCTATAAGTTATTTATTAGCCAATTAAGTATCTAATGAGTTTCAAGATGGCTGCTCTTCATCTCAAATAGAATAATATCTGGTCTGAGTTTTATTCATAAATCTTTATAAGCTTACTTATTTCAGTTTTTTAAAAAAACTCTAACAAGCAAACAACAGCTCTTCATAGATCTTTCTACAAGCTACAAAAAATTCTACCTCTGGACAACCTAAGCATATTTTGAATATATTGTTTTGGAATATTAATATCTTGACTTTCAATTTTAATGTGTGGGGTGAAGTAAGAATAATGAAACAACAGAATCAGCAATATAAAACCTCATAATAGCATTTATCAAATCATAATGCAATTTCAATAAACATTAGATCAATAAAAACAGTAGAAAACAATAAAATCACTGTAATACGTGGCAAAGATAAAATCTTCTAGCAACAGTAAAAAGCATAAGTAACCATTAAAGTATCACACACAAGGTATTTTAATCTAGTGTACAAACCTTGCTGATAGTCCAATGTTCCTAAAGTGATGGTCTCCTTTCAGTCATCACAGCTACCTAACATCTACAGATCTGGAAAGGAGTTTTAATACTGATCTTGAAAGTTGCGATACTTAATTTTTTTCTTTATTTTTACCTGTGGCTAAAATTATGTTTGTGAGTTACTGCATTCAGCAGTTTCTTTTAAAAAGGTTATCTTTAGGTGGAATAGCTCTTCATGAAACTTGCATCAAAATTTAATATTGTAAGCAGATGATAACATATCCAAACTTCACAAGCAGACCATTTACAGTATTTGGGCTCTTGAAGAAATGATTTTTGAAGCAGATGCAGTTGTTAGTGATTCAGTTCATATGTCACTTGGACTTTGTATGTCATATGGACTTCGTAGTACTAGTGATGCAAGAGAGGTAGGAACTTCTAGACTAGAGAGACTGGTCATTAAACTAATGTTAAAGGTAAAAGGTAAAGGTTCCCCTGCACATTCGTGCTAGTCATTTCTGACTCTAGGTGCTCATCTCCGTTTCAAAGCCGAAGAGCCAGCGCTTGTCTGAGGACGTCTCCGTGGTCACGTGGCCGGCATGACTAGACACCAAAGGCACACGGAACGCTGTTACCTTCCCACTGGAGTGGTCCCTATTTTTCTACTTGCATTTTTACGTGCTTTCGAACTGCTAGGTTGGCAGAAGCTGGAACGAGTAACAGGCGCTCACTCTGCTACGTGGCACCCAGGATTCAACCCGCCAAACTGCCGACCTTCTTAATCATACAGATTCCATAAAATACCTCATGTGTGCTGCACATTCTACCATATTAATAATTGATTTCTAAAGTGAAAAAATCTTGATTTCAATCTAGAAATGTTCCTCTTCTACTGGATAGCTAGAGTTCTGTCTTATTTTGGCTGAAAAGGAATTCAGCAAAAAAAAAATTCAGTCAATAGGGCCTTCATAGAAGATATAATCTAATAAAATAATTATCAAATAAAACATGTCTGTAATCTAAAATATAGTCTAGAGTCTACAATCCATATACCTATATGGCTCTTGGCTATCCTTTCTAAATTAAACATTTTATAACACTTTCATTAGCAGACTTAGTATTTATATTCTCACATACATATGTGTAATTACATGAGGTGAATCATGTGAAAAACAGGAATTACTTTATATTGTGATACTTATGCATATAGAATTGTTACATAAACTCCTAACATGTTACACACCTGCTTAAGCATGCAATATAAAATTTGCCACTGAAGTTAGAATTTTGTTTGTAAACCCCAAACTATCAGGTTGATAGTACACTGATAACCAGTTTGTTATAATGGTTAGGATAGAAATCAGGAGACTGTGATTTCTAGTCCTTGTGTATGAAGCCAGTCACTTTCTGTCAGCCCTAAGAAGGAGGCAATGGTAATGTTTCTGAAAAACATTGCCAAGAAAACTACAGGGGTTTATTCAGGCTGTCTCCAAGAATCAGATACAATTTAATAGAAGAAAAAAAAACCTGTATTGGTTTATACTAATAATAGAAAAAGAAGACCATATAATCTTTAGGAAAGTGACTACAGCATGTGAGCAGGGAGGCTATTATCCTCCTAATGTATAATGTCAGAGTAATAAGTGCCAATGTATGATAAATTACAAAAGAATTAAGGCATTTGAACTCCAAAGGGAAGTTCTGCCTTTTGGGGGGAGAGGGGGCAAGACAACCTGGACTTTCGGCTAGAATAAACACAGGGAGAGAGAAACCTGTATGTGTCTCCTTCATTTGCAACTGAAATTTAAATATGACCTTTCAATAATGGCTGTATAAAAATAGCACATAGATAGATAAGGACATCACATTCTTGTTTTAGGTTCATTTTGAAGACAGAAAACTAGAAAGCACTATTTTAAAAACGCAGCTGAAAATACTGTCTTAAAAGCATTCCGTGTGTGTGTGTGTGTGCGCGCGCGCGCAAAAGAGACAGAGAAAGAAATGGGAAAAGACTATTTTAAAATTGGAGAATCTTACCAGTGAACTAGAACAAGAACGAGAAGAATGGGAGATAGGAAGGAATAAGAGGCCAGCTATTGTGTTTTATTAAAAGCATCCAGAGGCAAAAAAAAGAATTTAAATATTTGAAAAATTAGTATGGAACATATTTGGCTTCTGGCATTTTCTTTGTATATTTTCATACACAAATATAGTTTTTAGCTACAGCCTTTTGTTCAAATTGACATTATGTAGATTGCTTGAGTCCAGCAGCTGCATTAAAAGACAAAAAGGCAAGGATAGTTATGTTGGCATGAGCAGTGTATGCATAAAGCTATTTTACGGTAAGAAGTTACTTTTAGACAGCCAAATACCACACACTACTCTTATGGCTAGCCTTAGAAAAATGTAAGAATCCATTTCCTATTTTCTGTTCTGCATTCTGGGTGTTGTTTCCTTTCCCCCACCCTCCCCTTTTTCTTTTTATAGGCCAGCTCATTTCTTCACTGTGAAATACCTTAAAAGGTAACACAACATTCTGACTCGGGCAATAATTTATTACCCCAGTTAATCTTGTAAAATTGCCCTCTGGATGTAATAATTTGTTATTCTTTTATTAGGCCTTTTTCTGCATACCATGTTTATCATAAAGATGTCACCATTGTGATGCCTGGCAACCCAGGACAATTTTCTGGTGGTGTTTGCATACATTTTCCTGGGGGAGAGATCTGCTTGGGAGAGCTGTCAGTGTATTCTGATGTATGAGGAATAAAAGGAGCGCCTGCTGCAGACTCCAATAAGCCAGAGTCACAAGCTGAAAGCAGTGACTTGGCCATCACTATCCCGAGTTAGAAAATGTGTCAATTATCAGATGGACCGCCTAAGGGGATCGCCTGGGTCTAGGTCATAAAACCATCAGCACTGGGGAGGGGGCAGAATTGATGAGGAAGTAAGTTGCATTAATTGATAACAAGCTGGCCTTGGTGTCACTTTAAGCAGCAACTTGACAGTCTTCTGCTCTCAGAAGCTTTATTTTGACAGAAATTTAATAATAATAATAATAATCCTATGCAAAGCAGTATTCTCCTTCTTATCACTAAACCCTCCATATCCAAGACACAAGCCATTATTTGACACACTTTAGGCATTACCTTAAAATGGGTTCTTGGACTAGTGGAAATGAAAATGAAATCAGGCTAATATTTTATAGCCATTTGCTTATTATTGAAATTCTCAATATTGCTGTGAAACTATTTGTGTGTGCAAAGCAGCAGGGACCACTTAGGCCTGTAGCCCCAGGCCTGATTCATAAAAGCTTTATATGCCATTTATGTAGGTTTCTATGGCGTTTATTCAGAAAATGGAGGTAATATATATTTTTGCTCTTATGGGTATTGTGTGTGTGTGTGTGTGTGTGTTACATAAATGTATGGATTCAGCTCACAGCCTTACAGAAATAAAATGACACAAGAATTATTTCAATTCAGATAATAACAGGGATAATAACAGTAATAATTGCATTATTGTTATTTAGAAAAAAATGGAACTCTTTGGCCACTGTTGTTGGATAACGGTTTATATCTACAGTTGAATTAATCTAAGCCACTTCCTTTGAAAGCTTTGACATAGTTATCTGGGAGTAAATCTCATTGAATTTTGAGCAGATTGAACTATAAAAATGCTTTGAATGCATTTAGTCATGAACTACTAATGCAAGTAATGAATAGATTTTCATCAACTAATTTCAGGTATATGTCTTAATTTCTATCCATTTTTAGAGAAGCCTAAATTTCATAATTTATATTTTGGTAAGATATTCCAAGTTCTATCAAAGGTTTAATCTACACTTTCTTCAACATCCATCCACTCTGCTGGGCGTTCTCACATTTCCTCTGTCTGATTCATTCCCACAACCATCTTGGGAATTAGATTCCACTGGGGGGAAAAATACCAAATAAACAAAAGAAGACTCAAAAAAGAAAAAAAAACCCTCTTTATGTTTTAAATGTAATTAGAGTGTAGTATCCCAGCCTTATTTTTGGCAGCAGAACAGCTGTTTCTACAATATTTGAACTGCAGAGTTCCTAGAGTTCTTATAGCTATCATTGATCAGCAACTTGCCCATTTTGTCTGATGAACAAATTCAAGCCCAATATATTTCCCATCATCCTACACTAAATCACTTGTGTCCTCGCATCCACCTAAGAGTCATATACATGCTAAAGCATGCTTCCACACATGAAATAATAATGTGAATGCATAGATACTTTTTTTATAGGCAGATCCCAAACAACCAATTACCCACCCATCCCCTTTTGTGATTTGAAGCCATAACTGATACAAAGGAGAAGCAAATGAGGGGAATGGTATTTTGCCCTTGAGATGTCTGCTGGGTTGTGGGTTTTGTTTTGTTTTTAGAATAATGTAATTATATGCAGCAATGGGCATATTTAAAATTTAAAATTAAATTATATAAAGATATAATTTATATAACCCTGAGTACTGAAGCTGATATTGTTTTTCCTGTTTTTCACCTCTCTATCCGTGTGCTCTTCCTGGACTGTTCTTGCTTGTCAATTTGAAAAATGACTATGACAGAAGTTCCTTCATCATGTTTTTCCTTGAAGTTTAACTGAAGCATAGGTAGACAGTCAAGGAGGCTGCAGACTTCTAGACAGATGACTGGATAATGAAAAAATATCTTTAAATTCCGTCTGATATTTATACTGAACTTTTCTTTTCCTTTGAAAAGCATTCACAAGCTACTTTTCCCAATCAAATTAAAAGAGAATTCATTTCTGCACAGCTATACCTGATCTAAGCAATCTAAAGATGATATGAATTGTCCACTTTTCTAAGAACAAGTTTAATTTTTTATATTGAATAAAATAGTGCAAATTGGCTAAATCACAGTATAACAACTAACGAATATGGTTACTATTTTATAAAATATTGCTATCACTTTCTTTTACTTAAACTTGCAAGATTTCTTTGAATTTCTACCAGAGACTAATAGAAAATGATGTTTGATGGTGCTTAAATTTAAAGCGTGTCATTTTATAAAACATTGGACTCGTTTTAAGTTGTTTTTTTTAACCTCTTGACATGTGTCACAATTTAGAATTCTGCTCTCATGGGATGAACGCCAGATTATATGGTATAGTATTTTTATCCTCTGTATTTTCACTGTAGAAGCATACAACATCAAAGAAGAAGAAGATCATTCACATCAGCAGAAGATGAAATAGGACTATAATATGCTTGCTTTGATCTTTCCTTCTAATAATTATCTTGGCTACATGCATATACTGAATGTAAGATTTGAATTAATAAAAGCAACAGATCCTAGCAAATGTAAGAAGGGTCTTTGAATACTAACATGGGCTATCTTTAACAAGATAAACTGCAATTGAATTTACAAACTTGTAGATTTTTCTTTTAAAGGTTATAATCCTGACATGTTATTCCTCCATGAATTTGCTAGCACTATGTTCAGTAACAGCCATGTATGCACAGAAGATATTGCTTCTTCTGAGCCCCTCTGTATTATATAGCATTTAGCTAACATTAATTCAATTTAGTTAAAACACAAATTCTGTATCTAAGGGAAATATCTCTGAATATGATATCTAATATTGCACTAAGACACAAGAGTATGTTACTACTTTTATGAGTTACAGTAAAGCTTACTGGAGCCACCTAGTTAGCTACTATTTGTAAAGTATGCTTAGATATCTATATGGTCTAATGAAACAAATCTCTTTTTCTGTTGTCTCAAACTGTGAAATAGGATAGCTTTGACTAAAAATATTTACATCAAGTTTTAAATATACAATCTATTTGCATTGTGTTTTTGTGTACAAACCTATTCTAATATTACTCCAAGAAAGGCATAATTCCTTATAGGAAAAATATGCCAAACACTCCATACATCTGAAAACATTATATTCATGGATTATATTACTTTTTAAATTGTTTTTGCTCTAAAAATATTACTGTTTATTTTGTTTGATTGTTCAAATCCTTCTCTTGTGCATGTAAAAATAAAAATATAAATAAAGTGGCACATGTTTTTAAAATCACAGATTAATATTGCCTGACAAAAATGAAAAGTGAGGCAAGGGCTATCAGGGTATGAATAGTTATTGTATTTTTGTTTCAAAGCTGATAATCTTCATTGTCCACTTGCATATGGATTGATATCTGGCAGTGGTAAGTCAGGAATATGCTATTGGTTTCCATAAGCATATAGTTCTGAATTCTATACATAAGAGAAATGAGTTCAAAAGATTGACTTGGAAGACAGCATGGATTAAAAATGTGTCTTCTCTTAATACAATGAATGCAAGTTTCCAAAAATTCTTTGAACAGACCCTTTCTATTAAACAGCACAGGTTCCTGTTTTCCTTACTATCCCAACCAAAGGTTAAGAAATGTTCTTTTAATATGAGGTTACCAGGGCATTAATGTAACAGGCCAATGTGCAGAAAGAAAGCGCTTTGAAGAAAGGCTCTTCACATCGACAAGAATCTCACTCTCTTTAATCTTCTGACTTACCTGTCAGTGGACAGGGAGTCCTGAGAGAGAAAGGTTTGAATCAGGCAGAAGGCTAGCAATAGCTTTGTTAAGGACTGTGCAGTTCTAATTGAAGCAACAGTTAGAACTAAACACTCCATGCATTCCAGTGTTCAGCCGGATAGAGGAGCAAAAGGGAACATTTTTGAGCAGGTGTAATAGCAGCAGCAGAGACATTCCAACAAAGAACTCGTGTTGTACTAAAAGTCAGATATTTACAGAGACATAAAAAGTGCCTTGGCAATCCTAATTGGCCCTTTGCCCTGGGACTCAAATGTTCTCAGTAGCTCATAGCCCTGCCAACCCAAATTCAGAACTCTGGAATGTTTTTCTCCATCACACTTGCCAGGTCCTTTATAGCTGAAAGGAAAAAAATAAAATAAAAGAATAAGGTCACTGTAGTTTGGGAGACCTTCCTCTATAAGCAAACTAGATACAAAAGAAACACAGGAAAAAAAAACAATCAACACACCTTAAATGGCTATTGCACAGTCAGTCCACCCTGATAAACAACATCTAACAGTGGTATACATGGATTTAGATTCCCATCAAGTAGGTTTGCCAGAGATGTTAGATTAGAGTAAGACTGATCTGTGTCAGTGTGAATCAGGCTGGAAAGTTTACTTGTATGGCTTGGCTTTAAAAGGTAATTCAGCTTAAATGAAGCTTTTTTAACACTGTCAAGTGGTGTTCAAGACTTGATTTTTTTCCCCCCTGAGCTACATTAAATGACTGCAGTGCCATTAAAAGGCAACAATGAAAATAATCAGAATTATTGTGGTAAGCAAAATAATTCAGTTTGATCTTAGACAAACTTCTATTGCATGGAATGAATTGCATGGAATTGCGAATGATGTGATGTTACCTAAAAAGTCCATTCTTTGTACATCAATGCAGAAAAATATCAGTAGAATGTTAGAAAATGATGCCAAGGAGCACTTTAGAACATAGAGTGATTTCATTTATTGTAAAATATACGATTTGACATTTATGTTAGTAATTGTTTAGTGTGCATATTTTGTTTCTAAGATTTTCCATATTTTCCTGGATATATAAAAGAGACTGCATCTTTATCAGTGCTGTTAGTTAATATTTTATTGGACAGCTCTGATGACATCATTCATTTTACAATCTGTTTTATCTCTATAATTATATGATTATAAACAAAATGAAGTCCTTGCATGCCCCTGTATTACTGAGATCATACTTATTTTAATTATAAATATTTTTAGAAAATACATTGTTTGCACAAAATACCTCTTTTTAAACTGAACCTATATCAACAATGCATAGCTCATTTGTGCTAACATATATGGTACACTCACTTATCTATTAGAAACACTGGCACTAACATAGAAATTGCTTCCATTATTTTAATGTGCTTATAACCACTAGGATTTTGATTCTGGACTAGAAACACACAGATTTACATAGTTCTGCATTGTCAAAGCAATTCAAAATTACTCCTATAATGCTATCCCATAGAATATTAACATTTGGACCTTACTGATCCTTTATGCCTATGATATATGAGTGCTGTTCAATACTCCATTATTGCACTGTTAACTAACATAACCATTATTTTTCCATAGAAAATATATCTATATTGTCAGAGCCTTTCCCACATCTTACAGTTAGCATCCATGCATCAAAACAAGCTTTTTGCAAGCAATACAGTAATGATCGTATTCCCTAAAAAAGCCTATTCATTATTCTATAATTACAAAAAGGATATTATTGGCTATTAGAATTTGGAAAAAATTGATTTGGCCTTCATGACTCATTGGATAAGCTAATAAAGATGCTTATCTGACCTTAATTTCTTTATATCTTGACAGTTTGCCTTTTATTCTACTTTGGTTTATATGCATCATCATTTGAATTCCCTTTGGTCAGTTATATACTGCTTCTTTCAAGACTGTCCTACTTCTATAGACCTAACTTGTCAGTTTTTTGCTGTACCCAGTTAATGTAGGAGAAGGGGAGTGCAAAGTCCAAAGAAAGGAAACCAGAGTAACTTCAGTCCAGTGAGTAGGAAGATTACTAGGGAAATGCTCAAAAGATGGTATGAAGAAGACTATGTCATCAGATTCCCACTGGAAAAGCAAGTGACAGTTGGAAAAGACGCCTATACAGTTCTCAGATGTGTGGAATATGGGCACGTGGCTTTTTGACTAGTTCAAAAAGGGGCTTCTATATGAAATTTGTGTTAATCAGTTGAAATATAAATTAGGATCTAATTGAAAATATTTCAGCTGTTAATTTTTTTTAAACTTTATTCCTCCTCCTCCTCCTCCTCCTTCTGTGGATAGATATAGATATAGATATAGATATAGATATAGATATAGATGTAGATGTAGATGTAGATGTAGATGTAGATGTAGATGTAGATGTAGATGTAGATGTAGATGTAGATGATGTAGATGTAGGTGTAGATATAGATAGATAGATAGATAGATAGATAGATAGATAGATAGATAGATAGATAGATATAGATAGATATAGATATAGATATAGATATAGATGATATAGATATAGATATAGATATAGATATAGATATAGATATAGATATAGATATAGATATAGATATAGATGATATAGATATAGATATAGATATAGATATAGATATAGATATAGATATAGATATAGATATAGATATAGATATAGATATAGATATAGATATAGATATAGATATAGATATAGATATAGATAGATATACAGAGAGAGAGAGAAATAGATAGATAGATAGATAGATAGATAGATAGATAGATAGATAGATAGAGATAGCTATATAATACATATATAGATATAGATATAGATATTGTTGTTGTCGTTGTTGTTAGCTGCGAAGTCGTGTCCGACCCATCACGACCTTATGGACAATGTTCCTCCAGGCCTTCCTGTCCTCTACCATCTCGTGGAATCCATTTAGGCTCACGCCTACTGCTTCAGTGACACCATCCATCCACCTCATTCTCTGTCATCCCCTTCTTCTCTTGCCCTCAATCTTTCCCAGCATTAGGCTCTTCTCCAGTGAGTCCTTCCTTCTCATTAGGTGGCCAAAGTATTTGAGTTTCAACTTCAGGATCTGGCCTTCTAAAGAACAGTCAGGGTTGATCTCCTCTAGGACTGACCAGTTTAATCGCCTGGCAGTCCAAGTGACTCGCAGGAGTCTTCTCCAGCACCATAGTTCAAAGGCCTCAATTCTTTGGCACTCAGCCTTTCTTATGGTCCAACTTTCACTGCCATACATTGCAACTGGGAAGACCATAGCCTTTACTATACGCACTTTTGTTGACAGGGTGATGTTTCTGCTTTTTAGTGTGCTGTCTAGATTTGCCATGGCTTTCCTCCCCAGGAGCAAACGTCTTTTAATTTCTTGGCTACAGTCCCCATCTGCGGTGATCTTGGAGCCCAGGAAAATAAAATCTGTCACTACCTCCATTTCTTCCCCATCTATTTGCCACGAATTGAGAGATCCGAATGCCATGATCTTGGTTTTCTTAATGTTTAGTTTCTACCCAACTTTTGCACTTTCCTTCTTTACCCGCAACAATAGGCTCTTTAGTTCTTCTTTACTTTCTGCCATTAGTGTGGTATCATCTGCATATCCTAGGTGAGATATAGATATAGATATAGATATAGATATAGATATAGATATAGATATAGATATAGATATAGATATAGATATAGATATAGATATAGATATAGATATAGATATAGATATAGATATAGATATGCACCATACAAGGACAGAAAAATACCAATGAGAATATAGGCTTCAGAAAAGACAGAGATATGAAATCAGATAGCTAATGAAATAGGAATGCTGAGGAAGCAAAACATTTTAAAAACTAACCTTTTTTATTGACAGCACAGAATGTGTCAGGATGGGATATAAAGTTCAATGGGTACTGATTATTCTTCTGTGGAATTTCACAAGGAACAAGGAACTTATAAGAACTGATTCTGAAGAAATACAATGATTCAGAATATACAGTACACATAGGCAAGCAAATTGACTATATTATATTGATAGAAATATTAGGAAGTACACAGTTGTAACAGCAAAGGCACGGCCACAGTTTGACTATGAAACCAATTTTGAATTGCTTGTGTAAGCACTTCAAATTAAGTTAAAGTGGAAATAAAAGCCAATCAGTTTCTACAATAAGATGTTCAACATATACCCACCATTTTCAAGGAAACATCAGGAATTCCTTTAAAGTCCTGAAACTCACTGATAGGGAGCTAGGGGAATTATGGAATAACTTAAAGAGGTTGTTAAGGGTGAATGTGAAAAGACAATTCCAAAATAAAGCAAACTGGATGTCAGAACAAGCCATGGAAATTGAGGAGAAGAAAAGCCAAAGCCCTGAAAGACAAAGATCTCAGGTAGCAATTTAACAAAGAATTTCAGAAAGCTATTAGATGAGACAAGAAGCAGCATCTGGAAAAACATGGAAGATGGAAACACACATGAAAAAACTAGGAAAATCTTTCAAAAGATATATGAATTCAGAAGGAGGTTTTCAAACTTGAGTTGGTAGGCTAACAGACACCAGTTGACAGACAGTAACTGATTCAAAGGAGATGAAACAAAGATGGAAGGGTATACAAAGACACTGTACAGTAGAGATGTCAACATTCAAGATATTTTAGAAAATACTTCCTACTTACAAAAACTTTAGGTTCAGAAGAAAATGAAGTTAGATCAGTATTCTGCTTATTACCAAATTGTAAAAGTTCCAAGAACGGATGGAATATTCACTGAAATATGGCAAGCCACAAAAGAAGAATCAAAGTTTTAACCAAACTATCCCACCAAAACTGGGAAATGACACAGTGGCCAACAGATTAGAAGAGGCTAATCTACCTTCCAATACCTAAGAAAAGAGATTTAATAGGAATTCTTAATTGCAAATGTTAGCAAAATAATGCTTATGATCATCTTGACATAGAAATTAGAGCATGACATAGAAAGGGAAATGACAGATGTTCAAGTAAGTGTTAGAAAAGGAAAAAGATCAAAAAGCAGTATTGCTGATGCATGCTGGATAACTGAGAAAGCCAAAGAATACCAAAAAGAAATTAGCGTGTACTTTACTAATTATAGGAAAGTTTTGGTTATGTCTACCCTATGAAGCTGTAGAATATCTTTAAGGAAATGGGAGTCCCAGAACATCTCACTGTGATGTTCATGACAAACCTATGCACAGGATAGAAACCCACAGTCTAAATAGATAATGGCAAAGCAGTTTATTTTCAGACTGACAAAAAATGCGACAAATCTCCAGGTTCTCTCCTTATTTAGACTACTGCAACGCTCTCTACATGGGGCTGCCCTTGAGGACCACCCGGAGGCTTCAGCTGGTGCAGAATGCAGCCACGCAAGTCGTGATGGGGGTCTCCCGATACTCCCATGTAACACCTCTACTCCGCGAGCTGCATTGGCTTCCGGTTGCCCTTCGGGTGAGATTCAAGGTGCTGGTGATGACCTATAAAGCCCTAAATGGCTTGGGTCCGGGATATCTGAGGGAACACCTGCTGCCGGCATCAAGCTCCCTTCGTCCAGTGCGCTCCCACAGGGAGGGCCTTCTCAGGGTGCCACCGGTTAAAGATTGCTGGCGGGTAACACCCAGGGGTAGGGCCTTCTCAGTGGGTGCGCCTGCCCTGTGGAACCAGCTGCCTGGGGAGCTTAGGACTGCCCCCGACCTCCGTTCATTCCGCCGGGACCTAAAGACCTGGCTCTTCGAGCTCTCTGGCCCAGGCTGAGAATTTTTTAATTTTTAATTTTAACTGGGTTTTTTATTTTTCTCAGGGTTTTATTTAATCTTTTTAAATTTATTTTAACGTTTGTATTGATTTTCTTTTAAATACCCTGTAAACCGCCCTGAGTCCTTCGGGAAAGGGCGGTATATAAATTTAAATAAATAAATAAATAAATAAATAAATAAATTTATTCAAACTATATGCTAAATAGATATGGAAGAAAGATGGATTAGAAGATGATGAGTATGGTTTTAAATGCTGCTGGCTTTAATGTTTTTATTATTTTTATTGTTTTACTATTGCGGAGAACCACAAAGACTTATGCTACGTAAGATGGGTGGTTATACAAATCTTGTAAGTAAATAAATAAATACTGGAGGAAGAAACACCAATAACAAATGCTATCCTGATGATGCTACTCTGATAGCTGAAAATGCAAATGATCTGCCAGCTATAATACTATATCAAAGGCAAGGAGGATAGTGAGAACATGGCATTACAATTACATATAACAAAAACCATACTAATCACATCAAGTTCAACTACTAGCCTTAGAACTGACAGTGAAGATATTGAAATGGTGGATAGCTTTTGTGGATTGACAAACAGCAGTTAAGGAAGTAGCTGTCAAGAAATACACCTCAGATAAGTACTTAGTAAGATAGCAATGAAAGCCTTGAAAAATATTTAACTGTAATATGTTTGTACTTTTAAAAATGTAGGCAGTGGTTTTCATTATGACACTCTGGAAACAAAAGTTGAATTTTAAACAAATAGGCTAGAAAACATGTAACTGTTTGTACCATTTCTGTGTTGGAGAAAATTTTAACAATACTATAGATAGCCAGAAAAACAAAAAAATGCATAATAGAATATGACTTATTAATGACTTTGTTTATGTATGTATGTATGTATGTATGTATGTATGTATGTATGTATTTTAATTTATATGCCATACATCTCACCTAGAGGCAACTCTAGGCAGTTTACAATCATAAAAATAACAAGATAAAGCATTAAAATATTAAAACAATAAATATTAACTACAATTGATTTAAAATTGATGAGATGGGAAGGAAGGGAGCAAGATGCACACAGAGAGGAAACAATTAGCATATAATCAATCCATATGCTGATAATAACATTCAGAATAATTAAAACAATGTTTTTCCAGTAATTATATACACATCTGAAAACCAGGCCGAGGGGGGAAAGGGCAGAGAGGGAGAGGGAGAGGGAGAGGGAGAGAGGGAGAGAAGGAGAGGGAAAAAGGGAGAGAGGGAGAGGGAGAGGGAGAGAAAAAAGCTTTTTAAATGGTTCTGGATGAAACTCACATATTTTATACATGTGTGCAGATGGATGATGAAGAAACACATTTGAGGTTAATGAAAGAAGACAATGGATAAAATGAAGAGACAGAACAGAGATACTACTGGAATGACTTAAAATAATTTCAGATTTTCATTGAAAACAACACAAAATGTGGATATTTGCCCATATCAACAGAGGTCACTAACTCATTGGTACCTAAAAAGCTTTCAAGTTTCTTGTAAAATGTTTAGCTACTTATAGTTATGACATCTTTTAAAAAAATATTTTTAGATTTGCTTTACTGTCGAATTTGGCTTGAGTAATGTCTATTTCCATTCAAGTTAAATGCTGCCTTTTTAATTTTCATTTCTGACTGAAGATATGTGACAAATGACATAGTAATTTTCCCATTTCTTCATGTTCATAAAACATTGATAATATGATTTTTACCTTCCCTTTCATCTCAATTAAATGGAATGTGCTGATACAATTAATGTGCTCTTACAATTTAGTTTTTCTTTAGAGGTTTCTCTTGTCTCTGATTAACAGCATTTCCTACCTATTCAGAGACAGCCCCTCCCCCCAACTGCTGTTCAGAATGTTTCATTATGCCTGCCAGCTATAAATATGATTGTGAAGCAATACCATTTTAATTGTTTCACTAATAACTTGTTTTAAATGATTCAACAGTCATCAGGAAAGATAAGTGCTCTTGTACCCTGCAGGCTTGCAGGGATGATAGGACGGGGCTGTGTAACAGAATGCTGTATCAGAATAATGAAAGTCTATGTGCAAGATAATGACAAAGCACTTGCACTGCTGTAAAGATAAATGAAAACAGTAGATCTTCTTTTTACTGTAATATAACATCCATTTCTATCTCCCATTTCAATCACTAGGCTCCCTACATTGACTATTAAGCAAATGCACCTATCCAAAGCATCCCACCACAATAACTGCATTCCCTTATCTTTCCACAAGAATGGTGATTGATGGACTTAATGAGCTTTACAAATGCTCTTGTTAATTAACAAAAATGGTTATTTTCCTATTTAGAGGAGGGGAGGCTTATAAATTAGACTTAATTACACCAGATAATTGCAACTGATGGCTTGTGTACAATATACTGGCATTCTTTTTTTTCCAATGGAAAATCAACACTTGTAACCCTTGCCTATTTATGTAGACAAATTTAATAAGCAAACAGCCCTTTTATGTTAATGGTTTACTGGCATCCATGGGTTTGGCAGGAGCAATGTGCTGGGGGAGGATTTGCTAATGGCAGCACATAATCACATTAATTAAAATATAACTGCCATTTAAAGATTTGTAGTGCAGAATTAGAGTATGTTGGGAACTGAGAGAATCAGGCTAGAGTGCATATTAGCACCATTACTTGGTGCTCTTTGCACAGCAGTCCATAACCTCATGTGTCATAAATGTAATTTATGAGTACTGTTTTCTTTGAAATATATGTTTTTAGCCCTCTCATTAGAATGTAAAGTTTTGCAATTTCTGCTTTGGAAGGTTCAGAATAAATTTACTAAAAGCTGAGACCCATGATTAATTTTAACAAATCTCCAACAAATATTTTTATTGCTTATATAATTTCTTACAACCAAAACAAGTATCCCTTCCTTTTGAAGAGAGGCTCAATACTTCCTTTCATATGAAAGTCACACATTCAGTATAAACTTTAGTCTTTTTGATACTCCTATTGCAGCTTCTGCTACATACAGTACATAATGTGATCATTTAGGTTTTAAAAGTATTAGTGAAGAATGTAATGGGAATGGAGCTCATGAAATAGAGTGTAAGTCATGGCTATAGATTCTGTGACTATGATTTTAATTTCTTCACAACTGACAATCTATTTGCTAAGGTTTCATTACTCAGCAGAAGGTTTCTGAAAGGAATAGTACCACTGACCAGTTGCTATGTGTGGATGATCCAGTCCATTTCAGTTTTCCATCAAATGAAATATATGTTGAATATTTATTCCATTGTATTATGTTTAAAAAAAATATAAATATGGGTAAGGTTACAATAATTTTTTAAACAAGTTTTATTGGTTTTTCAGTTAAAATCTACATATTTAAAAAGCATCATGGTGACTGGGTAATCAGAGATTCAGTAACAGAGTTTTCAGTACATAATTCAGGTTATGTTATCAATTTCCCTTAACATTTCATACAACCAGTTTAAGCTAATAAATTTCTAGAAATAGCATGGTCAGTTAAAAAAATTGTCAATTCAATTTCATTGAGATATATCTATGTCCTGTTATTAAATTTTACCTAATTTTGATTTTAATTACATTATTCAAATTTAGCCTTTTAACATCCCAAATAATATTCACAACCCAATTTCCCTTATTTAATTACAGCAAAAACTATAGGATCTAACATGTACACAGTGGCTGAGTAGCTATGTTCTACCTAATAAACATTGTCTGTTTCACATCCTAATACATCACACTTTACAGACAGGACCACAGCCTATGTTTATCAATCTACAACTATTTGTACACAACCAGATTCTGTTTTAAATTTTAGCTAATTCTTAATTCTTAAATAGAATAATCAAATGTCTTTTAACATCAAACGTGGGATCTATAAACCAAATTTCCATTATGTCAGTGCACAAATTATAATGTCTAAAATAAGCCTAAAACACATTCTGGTTCTATCTCATAAACATTTTCTATTTTAGATCCTGATAGATCACTGATTACTAAAAGGATAGTCTTTAATGGTTCTCTAAGAACTCACTTTTTAAATCTCTGGCTTTCTTTTTTTGCCAAGCACATTTCCAGACCAAGGTCTTTAAATTGCCAGATAGGTCTCCCTTCACTCCAATACATATTATTTGAATCAAAGGAGACCATCTAGCCATCAGTGATCCACAAAAACCAAACCATTTGTAATCATTATGTTGTTGCCCTGTTAGTTCTAGTCTCTGTATTTGCTCTAAAAACTTTATCTTCAGTTCAGTGTGGATTCCTCTTCAGTCTGGGTTCATCTGTTTTAAGTAGAGAGTCTTATCCAGTTTTGTAATTAGTGCTTGGCTATCCAGGCTTTCAGGAAACTGTCTGTTGATCTTACACGTCCTCTATGTTAGCATCACTATCTTGCACATAGTATACTTCTAAAGTTATAGGCTCTTTTCATGGAGTCAGAAGTTGAATATTAAGTTTTCTCATAGTTTGTTGTTGGTCCTTAAGGTTATTTACCATAGTGATAGTTCCTTGTACTTTTAGAGTTGTCGGTTCTTTGGATAGAGTCAAATTTTTTGTATTAGTTTTTTTCAATATCTTTTTTTAAAGAAAATTTTATTAAATGTACATTTAAAAACAAAAGTGGACATGTTTCAACTTCCCTAGCTACAACACTACTATTAGTATTACCTTATGTTACAGAAAGAAATAACAAAAACTTAAAATACATTCTATGACAGGACAGAGTATAACAAACTGTACATATAACATCTGTAAATTTTTTAGTAAACTGTCTTTCAGTCGTCAGCATTATATTTACATATCTTTCAGTTGTGTCCTCATATAGGTGCTAATAAGAAATCCTTACATTATCAACTAATCAAACAATACTCATCTCAGCGATCCTCCTTATCTCTAACCAATCGTACAAATTTTGCCAAATTTCATAATACTCTGTTTCAGTCTTATTTTTGATCTCTAGGGTTAACCTGTCCATTTCAGCGCAGGATAAAATTTTATCTATTATTTCTTCTTCAGTGGGGGTTTCCTTTGTTTTCCATTTTTGGGCATATGCCAATCTTGCTGCGGTTAAAATATGCACTAATAAGTAGAAAGATGCTTTGCTGAGTTTATCATTAATAAGCCCTAATAAGAAGGTTTCTGGTTTTAAATCAATTTTTTGTTGTAATATTTCTTCCAACCAAATTTTTATCCACTGCCAAAAATTTTGTGCTTCTCAACATTCCCACCACATATGATAATAAGTCCCTGGAAGCCTTCTGCATTTCCAGCACGTTGGTGAGATTTTTTTATCGATTTTTGCTAACCTTGTAAGGGAAGGTGCCATCTATAAAACATCTTGTACAGATTCTATTTATAGCGTCAACCTTCTATTTATATCCCATAGTGATTGCCAATTATCTAGGTCAATACTGTAACCAAAATTTTTACTCCAGGTTAACATTGTTTCTTTTACCTGTTGTTCTAACAAATCCTGTTTTAATAAATATTGATATATCTTTTTATCATTTGGTCTTCTGTTCCTAGAAGAATTTTATCTAATTGTGTATGCTCTAATTTTATCCCTGGTTCTTTTTTGTCTTTTCTGTATCATGACTGTATTTGTAAGTATGCCCACCATTCCAACTCTATACCATCTTCTAATAGTCTTTTTCTTGTTTTCAGGTCTCCATTTTTGTCTAAGAGATCTTTATATGTAATTACACTTCCTAAATTTATGAATTTGAGGTGCATGAAAATCTCTAATATGGATAGCCAATTGGGGATTTCTATATAATTAATTTTTTAATTGTTATCCATATGTCTAATAGTGCCCGTCTGATATGATGATTCTGGAAGTACTGATGAGCCTTATATTTTCCATCCCACATTATAGCATGCCACCCAATTTGCATGTCATGATCTTCTAATGCTAGTAGTCTTCTGTTCCTTAAGTGTATCCAATCCTTTATCCATACCGCTATTGCTGCTTGGTAATATTTTTCCCAATTCGGGAGACTGAGCCCTCCTCTTTCCTTTGCATCCTGTAATAAATTAAACTTGATTCTCGGTTTTCTACCTTGCCAGATAAATTTGGATGTAATTCTGTTTAAATTTTCAAAAAAATCTTTACCTAATTTAATTGGTACACATTGGAATAAAAAAAGTAATTTGGGAAGTATATTCATCTTGATTGTCACTATTCTCCCCATAAAGGAGAGCTGCAAGTTTTTCCATCTATCTAGGTCTGCTGTAATTTGGTCCATTAACTTGTCATAAGTTTCTCTTTTGAGTGTAATACTTCTTGCCAACAGTTGGATCCCCAAGTACCTTACTCTTTTGGACGTCTGGATATTAATTTTTTCTACTAGCTCAGTTTCTTGTAAATTGGACATATTTTTAACTAACATTTTAGTTTTTTCTTTATTAATTTTCAGTCCCGCAACATCTCCATAATTTTCCAGCACCTGTAATAATCTTGTTCGAGATTCTAAGGGGTCTTCCAGAAAGAAAACTAAATCGTCTGCATAAGCCTGTAATTTAAATGTCTCTTTTCTGATTTCTAATCCTTTAATCATCTTATCTTTTCAGATTATTCTTGTGAGTGCTTCTAAAGAAAGAATGAATAATAAAGGAGATAGTGGACAGCCTTGTCTTATACCTTTTTGTATTTGAATGCTATTTGTTAATTCTCCATTTATGATTACTTTTGTCTCTTGTTTGGAATGGATTGCTTTAAACATATTTATAAATTCCATCTGTTTGAGTTGAGTGAACATAAAATTCCATTTGACATTATCAAACGCTTTCTGAGCATCAACAAAAATTAATGCCACTTGTTTTTCTCTGTGTAATTCATAATATTCTAAGATGTCTAGTATGATCCTGACATTATGTCTAATTTGTCTTTTAGGCAAGAAGCCGTTTTGGTCAGTATGGATAAATTCAGCCAAATATTTTTTTTAATCTTTCTGCAATTATAGTCGTGAAAATCTTGTAATCTATATTCAGTAAAGAAATGGGCCTATAATTTTTAATGCAGGTCAAATCAGAGTTTTCTTTAGGGATTAGTGAGATGATTGCTTCTTTCCATGAGTTTGGAGTTTTTGCTGTGTTTAGTACCTCATTAAATAAATCCAATAGGGTTGGGACCAAAAGTTCTTGGAGGTTTTTATATATTTCGGACGGTAATCCATCAGGGCCAGGTGTTTTATTACTTTTTTGTTTTTTAATGGCTTACATAATTTCCTGGACTGTTATATCTTTATTTAGTATATTTTGCAATTCTTCTGAAACCTTCAGTAAGTCTACTTTCATAAGATATTGCGATATTCTTTCCTCAGTGATCATTTCATCCTCTTTATAAAGATTTTATAGAATTCATACATCATCCATTTTTTCCCTTCATTTTGATGTACTATCTCCCCTGCTTGATTACATAATTTACTAATCCATCTATTATCTTTTTTGTTTTTTCAATCTATAGGCCAGCCATCTTCCGGATTTATTTGCCTGTTCAAAAAAAAATTTGTCTAATGCTTTTTATTTTTTGTGCCATTTCTCCCTTTTCTATAATATTCAATTTATGCTTATTTAAATCTAGCTGTTGTTTTAGATCTCTACATTGTGGGGGTTTTTGTAGTTCTAATTCTAATTTTTTGTGTTCTTCCTCTAAACTTTTTCGATATTGCCTTTTCTTTTTATATTCATTGGCCATTTACGCAATTGCAGTTCCTCTCATAACTGCCTTCGCCGTATCCCATAAATTTTGAGTGCTAGTCTCCTCTTTCTTATTTGTCTGGAAGAATGTCCGCATTTGTTCTTATGCTTAAATTCTGTTTGGTTTAGGATTGCCTTTTTTAGAGTCCACCTCCTTGTTGTTATCTTCTTTCCATTTAATTACAATGGGATTATGGCCTGCCCAAGTATTAATGTCTATTATTTTGTCATCAATATCTGAATTTAATTCTTTCGTTGTCCAGACCATATCAATTCTGGACCATGATTGATGCCGCCCTGAACAGTATGTAAATTGCTTTTCATTCAAATTTCTCTCCCTCCAACTATCTTGAATATTTAATTCTTCCACCATTTTTAAAAAAGTACCAGATAATATTCTCCTGGTTCATTTCCTTACTTCCTCACTCTTATAATCTAATTCTCAGTCTATAATTGCATTAAAATCACCAATTATACAAATGTTCTCATATTCCATATCAGCAATAACCTTATGCAGTTTCTTATAAAATTGTCTTTGTTTTTCATTGGGGGCGTAAATTCCTACCAGGGCGACCTTTTTTTTATTCAAGGAAATTTCAATAATCAGTATTCTACCTTCCTCATCTTGATAGATTTGTCTTGCTGGGATTCTTTCTTTAACATATATCACAATTCCTCCTTTCTTCTGCTGTGAAAGTGATACAAATTTGATGCCTAACTTAGGGTAGTTTAATAAATCCTGATCTTGAGTCTTTACATGTGTTTCTTGTAGAATTGTTATATATAAGTTTTTCTTACTGAGCTTATTCAAAATTATATTTCTTTTAGCTGGGGAGTTTAGTCCATTCACATTTAATGATAATACTGTTAATATTTCTACATTACTGCCTCTGTTTTGATCTTGTTGCCCTTGTTGGTCTATCTTCCTTGAGTTCTTTGTGTCTATTCTCATCATCATTGTCATAGTTCATTCTCATTTTTTCTCTTCTCTCCGTTTCCCGTTCTTTGCCTTGTGATTCCCGTGTTTTTCTATTATATCTCTCTGTATTGTTCTCTTCTCTTAACTCTCTTTCTTCTAGTTCATCTTCATTGCCTAGATGCTGCTGGAAAAACTCTTCTGCTTTATCAATCAAATCTAACCTATATCTTTTTTCTTGCCAGGTCACCACAATCCCTTCCGGCATCAGCCACCTAAAATTAATGTTTTGTCTTATTAATTTTGATGTAATATGTTGGTAGGGCCTTCTCAGGTCTCTTACCCTCCTAGAGACTTGTTTGAGGACAGTTAGTTGTTTACCTCTGTATTCTATTGGGTCGTCCCTTATTCTGTGCAAAATCTCATCCCTAACTGACTTCTTCACAAATCTGATATGTACCTCCTTGGGTAAGTTATTTCTTCTCGCGTAATTTGTGTGAATTCTATATATTTCATCAATCTCATTTGCCATCTCATCTTTCCCTGTCCCTAGGGCCCTTGCTAGCAAGTCCGTCATCATTTCTGGGAGGTCCTTCCCCTTATCTTCTTTCACGTTTTGGAAATGTAGATAATGGTCTGCTTTCTCAGTTTCAAGCAGTATGATGATTTTTTCTAACTCTTTATTTGCTTTTATTTTCATTCATTTCATCTACTCTTCTTTCCTCCTTATTCATTCTATCCTCCATTTCTAATAATTTCTGTTCATTTTTCAATATTTGCTGTTGGAAACATTCAAATTTTACATCTATTGCTACCATCTTCTCTTTAAGTTCTCCAGTATCATTCCTTATTTCACCTATTTCTTTTTTAAAATCCTCATGATTTCTCAGCATAACCTCTTGCATGGATTGTAGTATTGCTTGTAGGTCTTTAAGTGAGCCTGCTCTCTCCCATGGAATCATATATTCTATGGATCTTTGCCCTGCTGGGCTTAATTCCACCGATGAGGCTTGGGTCATCTGCCTTCTTCCAGTCCCAACTCTTGTTAGATTTGGGATGCTTGTCATCTTTCTAATTGACGTCAACCAACCCTCCCACTTATACACGACCTTTGTGTTTCCTTCCACCACACCTGGAGAATTTATTATTCTTCCAAGGTTATAATCACTAGTGCCTTATATCTTAGCAATGCTATATTTTGTTGCTGACACAATATCAAACCTATTACACCTATTATGCTAACACTTCTAAACAGTGCTTTTTTTGTAAAAGAAAAAGGTGCCGGAACTCACACATGTCATACAACCCACCTTGCCTACCCTACAAGGTTCCATCCAAAAAAGGTGCCGGAACTCCATTCTGAGCGTTCTATGAGAAAAAAAGCCCTGCTTCTAAAACACAATAATCAATATTAATCAATTTCAAGTGTTTATATTCCATACAGTCCTAATTTTTCTATATAGAAACAGTATAGAACAGCTTCCAATGACAATCACTAACAAGCTAACTAGAAAACAGAAATCCTCAACTTCTCTTTTTTAAAGGTACAAGAAAGCTTATCAGTATTCTAAACTAAATTTGAAAAATATTCTTTAAATATTTTTCTTTTTCTTGGCAATTAGTAAAATTCTCTCTCTCTCTCTTCGTGTGTGTGTGTGTGTGTGTGTGTGTAAAACCACTAGATTAATTGTGTACAAATAAAAATAATAGAAATACAAGATGAGTGGCTATTTGTTTGAAAAAGAAAAGTTCTGGGAAGTCAGTAACTTTCCTGTAACTTCAAAAAGGTAGGGAAAAAAAACACAGACATCTAATGAGAGATATAAGTACTAACACAGCTAATGTAGATATGGATCCCACTTTACGAAAACAATTTCTATTTATAGAATGGATAGAGATGAGCTTGCAGTTGAAAGCATACTCTTTGTCATGACTTTTTTCGTGTGTGAAATCCTCAAATGGAACCATGACTATTGGAGGCCACCAGGGCAAGAGGAAAAATGGCTAAAGCAAATTTAACATGTTTAGGATAGAAATTGTATTTTCCCTCAAACTCTGCTGCTATTTTTATAGGAATTGCCTTCTATCTTCTACCTCTGACATAACTGATGCTGAAAGGTATTAAATTTAATTATAATTTACCTTCTGAAAAATCAGCAATAGTAAAAGGAAAAGTCATCACAAGAAGTCAAGGGAGAGGAAGCAGGATCCAAAAACTCTTCAACCTGTGTATCATATAAAAAGAAAATGCAGAAGCCTTTACTTATTTAGCTCAACAGCAAATGAGCAGACTTATTGGTTGAATGATCAGAATCATTCTCATCTTTAGTCACTTTATTGGATTGCTATTTAAATAATTGTATTTCCAAAAGTTCATCTATACCTTACAAAAACAACATATATGAACTTTAGAGCAAGGCTTTTCAACTGGTGGTACCACCAGTGGTACATTGACACCTGACATGTGGTTCATGGCCCTCCCCAGCCTAGCCAAGTGTAGCAGGGGGAGGGAATGAGCCAAAGCAGTGCAAGCACAGGACTTGCCATGAGAGACTCCTCAGGGGCTGCAGGACTGTTGGGATCCGCACTTCTAGCACACCCGGAAGAGAAAGAAGAAGGGGGGCAGAAACAGGAAGGGATATAAAAGGAGGCAGTCTTGGCTGGAGAAGGAGAGACAAAAAAGACTCCAGAGAAAGAGTCAGAAGACAAAAGGCTTTTGTCATAGAAGTGGGGAGAAAGAGGGGAAAGGCTTTTGGAGAAATGTGTGATTGAGAATGGAAAGACTTTTGCAGAGATGTTTGCTTGAGAAAAGACAAAAGGCTTTTTGTGAGAGAAGCAGTGAGGTGAAAGGGAGAAGAGAAGGAAGGAGATGGGAATGAGAAAGAGGGAGGAGGAAAAGAGGGAAGGAAACAGGAAGGAAGGAAGGAAGGAAGGAAGGAAGGAAGGAAGGAAGGAAGGAAGGAAGGAAGGAAGGAAGGAAGGAAGGAAGGAAGGAGATTTAAATGCGAGGGACAAAGGGTCTGAAGGAAGTCCTGCCTTAGCACTTGGCCAACAGCAGCCCTTCTGCCCTTTCTCAATCCCCTTGCCCCCTCCTCCTGGCCTATCCTGGTTGTTATGTACATAGTTCATCAGGTGAGTGCAGCCACCTCAACACCAGGTGGCACCTGTCAGGTGCCCTGATTGGTTAACCTGTCTGGCGGGAAAATAGCGCAACCGGGTTGGTTAGCTTAAGGGGACATCGGCAATATAAAAGGGGCACCGGGGGGCATGCACGGCATTCCATTTTGTAATCAATAAATGGATCTACATACTACCCGGTCTCGTTCATGTCTCCATGTGGTCAGCCAATACTTAACAGTAGCGACGAAGGTGGGATCCGCGAAGCGCACTGAGTCTGATCTCCGGAGAAGCCGGACGGCATCTGCTGCACGGAGCAGACAGCAGAGAGACAGCAGCGCACCACGGGAAATTTAAAAAGCCATCAGACTAAGGTGGAGGAATGTCGAAGCTCGGCATCGTGATGGAATTCGACATACGGCACCCTGAGGAATGGGAGGCTCACGTGGGGCAAGTAGAGGGATACTTGCTGGTAAATGGCATCACCGAGGACCTTAGGAAAGTGGCAGCACTGTTGGCCCTCAGCGGACTGGCAGTGTATAAGGTAGCTGTGGGTCTGTGCCATCCCACAGCAGTTGCTTCTGTGTCCTATGCTGACCTTAAAAAAAGACTGAGCCAGCACTTTATGCCTAAACGATCCAAGCTCTATTGGAGAATGAAATTCGAGCGTCGGAATCAGCTACCGGGTGAATCCCTCACAGATTTCGTAGTGGCGGTACGAGTAGCCGTTTGCTGATGCAAGTTTATGGACCTGGACAAAAGGATCTGGGACAGAGTGGTACTCGGGCTAAGGGATGAACGATTACAGCAGAAGGTGATCGCGAAGCCCACCGGGGATCTACAAGAGGTCCTGGACGATTTAATGACCCACGAAGTCACCGACTTAAGAGACTCCCTCTGACCTAACAATGGCATGAGTGGATCTATTCACCAAGAAAACATTGTGGACGGCAGTGTGGAAGACCTCGAGTTCGTGGCAGAGATCAATGAAATAACCCAACGGTTCGAGAGGACTCCAATCTGGAATGACCGCTGTGACACCATGGTAAGACCAAAGAGACCAACATTGCTGGGGAAGGGGAGTGTGATGTAAACAGTGAGAATGAACCAGGGGCCGAGAATCGGCCCGGAAGACATTCAGCCAGGACACACAAAACCCCAGCATATCTCAGGGACTTTGTGAGGCCTTAGGGTGGTGATGGGTGGAAATGAAGACTAGGGAATTTTCAACCACAGTTTTGTTCTCATTGGGGGGGAAGGGGTGTTATGTATGTAGTTTGTCAGGTGAGTGCAGCCACCTCAACACCAGGTGGCACCTGTCAGGTGCCCTGATTGGTCAGCAATATAAAAGGGGCACCGGGGGGCGTGCACGGCATTCCATCTTGTAATCAATAAACGGATCTACATGCTACCCAGTCTCGTTCATGTCTCCACGTGGTCAGCCAATTCTTAACACTGGTGGTCTCCCATTCTATTGCTAAGAATAATTTGGTTACAAAGCTGAGTCTCCTTGCATGGACAGTAGGCCTCCCTCTGACTCATGCACTTAGCCCTCCTGCACCCACCAAGGAGAAATAGCACAGCAGCAGCAGCCTTGAGGAGGAGGTAAGCGCAGCTGGATGCCCCTTCGGGAAAGTGGGCTGGACTGGGTTGGGCTGTGGGGTTGTGGTTCCCTGAGAGCTCAAGGGCTGGGCTGGGTGCTTGTCCTCCACTTCCCAGTGCCATGGGCAGCTTGCACCACCGTCTGGGAGTCTCCTTCATGGCCCAAGAGGGACAGCAAGGCTCCTCCAGTGGACCATGCCCTGGCACCCACCCCAGTCCCGCCCTCCTCCACCAGAGACCCCAGATTCTCACACAGGCACCCCCTGACCTGAGCAACATTGAGCTGCCCCCCCCACACACACAACAGTAACTACAATGCTGATGCAGCCCTCAATGAAATCAAGTTTGACACCCCTGATATAAAAGGAGGAGGGGGAGAGGAGAGGATATAAAAGGAGTGGGAGAGAGTAGAGGATATAAAAAGAAAAGGGGTGAAAAATTTGTTAAATGAGTTTTGCCCCATTTTACAACTTTTCTTGCCACATTTTTAAGTGAATCCCTGCAGTTGTTAAATTAGTAACACGGTTGTTAAGTGAATCTGGTTTCCCCATTGATTTTGCTTGTCAAACTGTTGCAAAAGGGGATCACATAATCCTAGGACACTCTAACCATCATAAATATGAATCAGTTGCCAAGCATCAAAATGTAAATCACATGACCCTGGGGATGCTGCAATGGTCATAAATGTGAAAAATGAGTCACTCATAAGTCACTTTTTTCAGTGCCATTGTAACTTTGAACAGTCATTAAGCAAAGGACTACGGTACCTGTACTTTATCATTTTTTCCTTTTTTCGGTCAAGTTTTTGACACTTTGCTAGGCGACTGGTGGTACTCGAATATTGCCATAATCTAAAAGTGGTACAATCAGTGAAAAGGTTGAAAAGCCCTGCTTTAGAGGAATTCAACTGCCTACTTTAATTAATTCACTGTCTGTTTTCTTATTTTGAATCTATAAACATCATAGTAAACATATCAAATTTAACTTTATACCCTGAAAGGACTGACCAATTACTGTACATTTAGTAATTACATGAAAAATTTGATAAGGTTGGCCTAAAATTTGCATGGTTTTACCATCACATATGGAGGAGGAACAGAACAGTATGACATGCCTGTCCCCCCAGAGTTTAACATGGCCTGAAGTTTTAGTATTGTAGCTAAGCATAAGCAAATCTGATAAATTCCTGGAGGGAAAGGCATCTCTGAATCCTGGATTTACCATCATGAGTAGTATGGCAGAAAAACACACAAAATGAACAAAAAACTGAGATGGCAAAACAGAATAATGTGAGCTAAATTAATACATTCTTTTTTCTCAGCATCTTTACTTCCTTTGTTAGTAACACTCATAATCATTTATTTCCATGGATTCTTGGAATGGAATATCAAACTTCTGTAGTAACAACAATGAAAGGTAAGAAAATGCACTGCATTTCTAACACACTTTTATTGGGCACAGTTTTCCTCCAGGAATAATTTTCCAGTGCTTTATTTTCTTGGCATGGTACCAGGTATATCATGGGGCACTCTGAAGGATTACATTAAGAGTCAAAATGCTGGCAGGATGACTACAGCTCTGCAGATTCAAATGATATTGTTAAGCTGTTTATTTCCCTGTAATAACATTGCTGACATTAGAGGGACCATCTGAGTTATCTTCACTTAGAAGTAAGCTCTATTGAGTTCAATAGGGTTTTCTCCCAGGTAAGTAGATCTACAACTGCAGTCTCAACTGGTAAATCCTTCCACATTCTATGCATGAGTGAGCATGTATTTTCTCTGCCCAAGTTACTTCTTTGGATTGTGCGCAGAAACTGAAAACAAATAATTTTGATTATGTCAGCCATTGGAAGATTAAATGTAGGTTCCTGTTTTTATTAGCTATAACTTAAAATAATTCAGTGGCAAATAAACATGCTTTCTTTGCTTTCCGGAAATGTAAAAGACACCAAAAGAATAACTTTTTGCATTAATTCATGCATCATCTTCCATCTCTGTTGTTGCAAATACCATTTCAGACTACTTTTTTTGCATTTTGCATTAACCAAAATGTTAACATATCCTTAGAATACATTTTACAATCATTTATCTCTGCATACCCTCTAAATAATTTCCCAACACATCTATTTACTATTAACATCAATGACATATAAACAGTAGCAGTTGGTCTAGTATAGTTTGTTTGCTGCCTTTTGAAACTTTTTCTTGTTTTGTAGGATTACTACATGAGAGGAAGAACAGATCTATGTTTATGAAAAGGAGATTCATACTTCAAAAGATTGTTCTAAAATTCTAGAACAATAAGGCTCAGGTAAGGGTAAAGAATTTTGAAGGGCTGTATTTTTCAGCTCTTTACATATTGAGGAGCTAACATACTTTAACATTCCAATGGACAAGCTACAGAATTTTCCCTTCAGGCTGGCCAAATTGACCACTCTATGTGTTTATGTGTCACCTCATATTTCTCTGGACTGAATGCATCACCAAGGTATAATTTGGGTTCTAACTAGTCAAACTTTCTGGATGCCAGGGACCCAATGAAGATGATTTAAGATGTTTAAGAAATGTACATAGTGAGAAGGTAAGAGCTTATTAAAGGATTTTTCTTTTAATTAAAAGGGCTAGAAAAGGTGTGGGGCGGTATGTTCACCATATTTTTAGATTTAAAGCAACCATCAAATTCTTTATTCAGCAAATGGACACAACTTATGATGACAAGAAAAAACTTCTAGATTAATTTGGCAAGTTTTAATGTCTTGAGGAGAAAAAATGATTTTTTAAATTTATTTTTGCTTCTTTCCTGCTATACTTAGGGGACAACTGTGTCTGATCTATTTCATCAATACTATTATGTCTGGTGTGTACATAAGCTACTGTTCCACAATACACTAACCCACAGTTTATGACAGTCATATAGTCAATCAATCAATCAATCAGAATACAGCTAGAAGGGACCTTGGAGGTCTTCCAGTCCAGCCCCCTGCTCAAGCTGGAGTTCCTATATCATTTCAGACAAGTAGCAGTCCAGTCTCTTCTTAAAAACCTTGAGTGATGAAGCACCCACAACGTCTGAAGGCAAGCTGCTCCACTGGTTAATTGTCCTCACTGTTAGGAAGTTTCTCCTTAATTGCAGATTGCTTCTTTCCTTGATTAGTTTCCATCCGTTGTTTCTTGTCTTGCCTTCTGGTGCTTTGGAAAATAAATTGACCCCCTCCTTATGGCAGCCTTTCAAATACTGGAATGCTGCTATCATGTCCCCCATAGACCTTCTTTTCTCTAGATTGGCTATTCCCAAATCCTGCAACTGTTCTTCATATGTTATAGTCTGCTGAGTTCTCACAAATAAGTGAGCCAAATACCAGTCAATCACATTTTAGGCTACAATGTTGTGGGAACTCTGCCAGGACTTCTGGTTTGACAAATCCAGAAAAACTCAGGTTCAAATTGCCATCAATTATGAGATAGTCTTAATTTATCCTTGCTCAGGTGATATATTTGGCATGTAAACATCTTCTCACCTAAGTCCTAGAGTAACATCAACATTTGGTAGTCCAGTCAAGGGATGAAGTTACATTATAGCCAGGAGCAATCCTGCAAAATCAAGTTCCTGCAATTGTAGAGTGACATCACAAGTGCAACTTTGAGAAGAGAAACCCTACCCTGTTCCTTGTAAACTGAAATATTCCTGCGAATATGTATTCCAATCAGGTTTTTTCTTACAGACTGGTCTAATTCCAACGGTTGTTTGAAGGTAAAATTAGAAACAGATTCACCAGAAACAGATACTTGTAAACTGTTTCAACAGAAGTAGCTCAACTGTATTAGGAATGAAATTTTTTATTAAAGATTTTAGTGTTCAGACTTTTAACATGAAAATTGTTTATTTTGCATGTCCCATAACAAGCGGTGCTAAGTGTTGAAGCACACAAAAAAATATTATTATAAAATTAAATATCCTCACAAGTCATTTATCAAAATGCTTGCTGTTCTTATTTTTCAAGGCAAGTTAATATTATTTATTAATAAGTAATATTAGCAAAGAGGGTTAATTACTGTTAAAGTTATAATTTCAAAATAATGGAATAACAGAGTTGGAAGGGACTTGGAGGTCTTTTAGTCCAACCCACTGCTCAAGCAGGAAACCCTATACAATTTCAGACAAATAATTGTCCAATCTCTTCTTAAAAACCTCCCATATTGGAGCACTTACAATTTTTGGACGCAAGTTGTTACACTGATTAATTGTTCTAACTGTCAGGAAATTTCTCCTTAGTTCTAGGTTAGTTTTCTCCTTGATAGTTTCCATCCACTGCTGCTTCTTCTGCCTTCAGGTTCTTTGGAGAATAGATACCTGTAGACAGCAGAAGACAAAAGAAAGAACTGGAGAAAATCATAAAATAAAAAGTCCTGCAAATAGAACAGTGGCAAACATAAAGCAATGATAATAGCAATATTAATAGATGTTTTGCGGGCAATCCCAAAACATCTCGAACACCATTAGCATTGAAAAAATCAACCTCAGTGGATACACAATGTGCAAATACATCTAACTCAGAAAGTATAAAAGTTTGGCAACAAAACATGTAATTTTTGCATCCTTCACTTGAACAAATAAAACTTAACTGAAATTAATTATCCATCCAGGACAAAGCTACAGAAACCTTGTAGTTAATTAACATAACAGCTGCAAACATATACCCATTTTATGTTCCTGAGAATACTAACAGTACCATTACTAAACTATATATCCACCACATATGGCTACAACTGATCTCTTCTTTCAATACTACAACATTCCATTTTTAAAATGTCATATTTCTTTAACTGACAATTCATGCTCCTTTTGAAAAAATGTTGGAATGACAGTAGTCTGGGATGCCAGAAGCCAGACGTGGTGAGAGAAATTGGGAAACAATGATGGGAAATAACAGACATTTCTACTTTCATTCCCCACTCCTATTATGTGATATACTCAAATAGGCCATATTGAACAACGTTGTCTGAGCCATGGAAAAAAGAGGGAAGAAAGGATTTCACAGTTATGAATACAATCAACATCATCAATTTTCAATAGTACATTATTTTATTATTTTTAGGCTTCCTTCCTCCTTTTGTAGGAAGCAGACAATTTTTAATGCTCATCTAAAAAAATACAAAATTATATTCATTACTGGAAACATAGAAGTGATAGTTAGGGAGAGGAGGAGATATATGATACATCAAACATTCAGAAACTGTTTTAATATATTCCCAATAGTATCATCTCTCAAGAGCTGCCTAAGAAACGAAAGGCAATGATTTCTGGGTCCAAAGAAGAGTCATCTTAATAAAAACTGGCACAGTTAGAAGGAAATATAATGATACCATTTTGCCGTGGATGAGCTTCTTGCATACAGTTAAGTGGAAGACCAGACAGATTAAATTGTTGGTGTTGAGATTTTGTTCTCATCATTCAGAACAGTAGTTGGTTTGGCAAACAAATAACATAATGTTTGTAGATCTCTTTTTGTACAGATACAATAAACTTACTGATCAATAAATTTCCCAGTCTGACCCATATTTTGTAGGAATTCAGGCAGATATCTTTCCTCTGCTTTACATTTGTCATGTCTTGGTATTTAAGGTCCTTTCACTTCCTCTTTACGCTACTCTGATATAATAAGATGGCAAAATACCACAGGCAATGATTTTGGGGCATCAAGATGCTTCTGTGGAGATGGAATTACCTAAAAATAACTAATGACATTCTCAGTTAGACTGCATTATTGATAATATTGCATGTAAAATCCACAAGAGAAGCATAAAAGCAGCCACTAGTTCATTTTTCCAAATATCTGGCCTTATAAGGCTTATTTTAAAAGCTTGCCTTTTCTTCTTAAATGGACAATATTTTTATCACTGAATTGCTGTTGTCTTTAGAAAAACTTGCCTTATGTTTCTTTCATTTTGCGTAGGTTTGTAGCTATGGTATTTATATTTTTATGGGTCTTTTGGCATTTCAGCAGATGAGCCTCTCTGATTAAAATTTTCACTCTTAACAACTCTTTATTTATAACTTCCCCGACTTCTATTTTTCAGGCTTGACCTAAGTACGTTTTACCACATGGATGTGGAATTTCATTTACTCTTGAGAGCCTTGATGACTCATTAGCCAAGATGTATCTCTAACTCTCATTAATGTACTTCTTACTGTAATTTGCAGTCGATTAGATAAGTGTCTTTTCTCCCTTTCTTTAAGAGCCCACACAGTCCTGTGATGAGTCTAGAATTATTATAACAGTTGGATGTTTAAAATAATTTCTTTCAAGCCTGTAAGCTTTTATGAGGACATTTCCTTTGTCTTTCTTTATTGGGGGGAAGGGGAAGAGAAGAGAAGAGAAGAGAAGAGAAGAGAAGAGAAGAGAAGAGAAGAGAAGAGAAGAGAAGGGAAGGGAAGGGAAGGGAAGGGAAGGGAAGGGAAGGGAAGGGAAGGGAAGGGAAGAGAAGAGAAGAGAAGAGAAGAGAAGAGAAGAGAAGAGAAGAGAAGAGAAGAGAAGAGAAGAGAAGAGAAGAGAAGAGAAGAGAAGGCTACTTTTTATGTGGATAGTTGTTTCTCACACTGAAGTCACTAACCTAGATCAAATGCTCTGTCTAATACCTTTAATACTCTGAGATTCACAATTCTGTTTCAAGATTCATTAAATTTTCTGATCAGGAACCCACTTACAAAACTACCTCAGGAACAATGCATTTTCTGTTTGGAAATCAAAATATACATACCACTTTACCATCTCTGATTTTTAGACCTGCTTTTGATTACTGATTGAAACTCCCCTCTGTTCTTCATTAAAAGGCTGTGAGTCTTTTTAAATGCTTATTTACAGTGGCAGTCTTGAGGGATTGGCTATGTGTTTAACTACTTATAGCTCCAAATGTCTTTCAACATAAAAGCCAATCTATCCATATTTGGCTTACTTGCTGGTTGAGCAGTTGATCATGTTTTGGTCCTGCCTAATGTCTGATATTTTAATGAATCTTAACTGTACCAAGCAAGAAAAAAGGCTGAAGAATTACAGCTTGTCTGAAATAATGATTTATTTTCAGGATTTTGTTGCTGACTTGAGATGACTTTTACTGAGCCAAAATCTAGAGGATTATAAGTCAAGCTGAGTCAATAAGCAATGGGCAGAGAATATACATGGAGTCAACAGAGCAGTGTATTCATGTCCCACAAAGGGACAGGATGGCCGCAGTTGAAATATATCTGTAATGGTCAAAGGGAATTACCTTGATGGACAGGAGGATAAGCACTACCAAGGGAATGGAGCTGCCTAGTGTCACCTTAAAAGGGAGATGGGTAACATAAAATAATAATAAATAAAATAAATAAATGGACAGATAAGTGGGGCTTGAAACCAGGCCAAAAAATTAGAGAACATGTATCAGACAAGCCTCTCCCTAGTTCACATAAAAGCAAAGGGAGGGAGAGGAAAGCATATTCAGACTTGCAAGGTTCTGTTATTAAAGCTGTTACAGTAACAATAGTCCTTATTTATATGGTACTGTTCAGAAAGACGTAGGCATGCTTTGAGTTTGCTTGCCCTTCAAGGATAATGGTGTAGGGCTTCCATTTCCTTTGCTTTTTTCTGGAGAGAGTGACCCCAGTTAGGAAAATTTTGGAGAAATAAAAATATTTGATTGTTATTATTTATGAATCCCCAAATGCTTATTTGAATTGAAAAGTACTGCCCCATCTCCACAGATCAGTCAAGGAATTTTTCCTCAAAGATGGAAAAATTGCATGTAGCTTATTTATTTCTTGTTTTGGTCAGTTGAACACACACACAAATACATATTCACATAAACAAGAAAAGGACAAAACAAAAAGTGTAGGAAATTATAATTTTCCAATATTCCAATGTGATCAGAGAACACTAAATATACTATATCATTAAACAACCTGAAAATCATTATTAAACAATACAAAATGAAAACATGAAAAGCAACAAACAACATATTCTGAATAAAATGAAATATGAACTATGATCAGTTATTTTTAAAATAACTACAAATATACAAAAAGACATAGGAATAAAAGAATAAACATCAATAAAACTTTATTAGGAAACTACTTGCTTTCCTCTCGTATTATTATTCATTGAAATCATATCTACAAGTAGTAGGAAATGTTTCTGATTTCTAGTTAGGTCCTTTCATCTATTATTTTCCCAATTACAACCTTAAGTTTCTAACTTTAGTTTATTGTGCAATATGTGATACATCAGGGGCCATTCTTGCTTGAATTTGGCTAAGTTACTGCAGTGAAAACATACCTTTAGTTTGACCACTGTGGCATATTCTCCAAGTTTTGAATTTTGAATTTTATTGAATTTATATACCGCCCTTTCCCGTAGGACTCAGGGCAGTTTACAGGGTACTTAAAACAACAATACAAAAATTAAAAACAACTAAAAAGATTAAATTAAATCCCTGAAGAAATAAAAAAAACCAGTTAAAAATCTCAGCCTGGGCCGGAAAGCTCGAAGAGCCAGGTCTTCAGGTCCCGGCGAAATGAACAAAGGTCGGGGGCAGTCCTAAACTCCATGGGCAGCTGGTTCCAGAGGGCAGGCACACCCACAGAGAAGGCCCTCCCCCTGGGTGTTATCCGCTGGCAATCTTTTACCAGCGGCACCCTGAGAAGGCCCTCCCTGTGGGAGCGCACAGGACGAAGGGAACTTGATGCCGGCAGCAGGTGTTCCCTCAGATATCCCAGACCGAAGCCATTTACGGCTTTATAGGTCATCACCAGCACCTTGAATCTCACCCGGAGGGCAACCGGAAGCCAATGCAGCTCGCGGAGTAGAGGTGTTACATGGGAGTATCGGGGAACCCCCATCACAACTCGTGCGGCCACATTCTGCACCAGCTGAAGCCTCCAAGTGGTCCTCAAGGGCAGCCCCATGTAGAGAGCATTGCAGTAGTCTAAACGGGAGGTCATGAGTGCATGAGTGACTGTGCATAGGGCATCTCGGTCCAGGTAGGGTCGCAACTGGCACACCAGGCGAACCTGGGCAAAAGCCCCCCTGGTCACGGCTCCTATGTGATCTTCAAAACTGAGCCGTGAATCCAGGAGGACACCCAAGTTGCAGGCCCTATCAACGGGGGGTAATACCTCATCCCCCATCGTTAAAGATAGAATAGTCTGGTTAGCCCGAGATGCCGGTATGCACAGCCACTCAGTCTTGGCAGGATTGAGACAAAGCCTGTTTCTCCCCATCCAGACCCAGACCGCCTCCAGGCAACGGGACATTACGGCGAGGGCATCACTGGGTTGGTTCGGGGTGGTGATGATGATACTCCACCCCAAAACCACGAATGATGATGATGATGATGATGATGATGATGATACTGATGATACCCCACCCCGAAACCACAAATGATCTCGCCCAGCGGCTTCATATAGATGTTGAACAGGAGGAGAGAGAGAACTGACCCCTGAGGAACTCCACAAACGAGAGGCCTCGGGGCGGATCTCTGCCCTCCAATCAACACCGACTGTGAGCGGCCCAGGAGATAGGAGAACCACCGTAAAACAGTGCCTCCCACTCCCAACCCCCTGAGACACCGTAATAGGATACCATGGTTGATGGTATCAAAAGCTGCTGAGAGATCTAATAGGACTGGGACAGAGGAACAACCCCTGTCCCGAGCCCACCAGAGATCATTCAGCAGTGCGACCAATGCCATCTACGTGCTGTGCCCGGCCTGAAACCCAATTGGTACGGGTCCAGATAATCAGTTTCCTCCAGGAACAGAGGAAGCTGATGCGCCACCACACTCTCAACAACCTTTGCCAAAAAGCGAAGGTTGCAGACCGGATGATAGTTATTTAAAACAGCCAGGTCCAGGGCAGGCTTCTTGAGGAGGGGTCTCACCACTGCCTCCTTCAAGGCAGTGGAATAGATACCCTCCTTCAAGGAAGCAGTTATTACTGCCTGGAACCAGTTTCGTGTCTCCTCGCAGGCTGCATAAACCAGCCAGGAGGGGCACAGGTCCAATAAACAGGTGGTGGAGCTCAGCCTCCCCATAATCCTGTCCACATCATCAGGGGAAACAGGGTTGAAATCAGTCCAGATAACATGCTCAAGACCGTCCGATTCCTCCACGTCAGACTCTGCCCAGACTCTGCCAAACTGGCCCGGATCTGAGCAATTTTGTCCATCAGATGATGACTAAACTCCTCGGCCTGACCCTGTAAGGGATCCTCCCTCACCTCCTGGTTAAGAAGGGAGCGAGTCACCCTAAACAGGGCGCCCGGGCGATTATCTGCGGACGCGATGAGGGCAGCAAAGTAATTAGCCTTCGCCATCCTCATCACCACAAGATAAGACCTTATAAAGGTTCTTAACTGTAATCGGTCAGATTCGGAATGGCTGGACTTCCAACCGCTCTCTAGATCCCGTCTCCGATGCTTCATCTCCCGGAGCTCCACATAAAACCATGGAGCCCAACGGGATCTGTGCCGAGTCAGGGGTCGCAAGGGTACAACACGGTCAAGTGCCTCAGTGGCCGCCCTTTCCCAGGCATCCACCAAGGCATCAACTGGGCTGTGAGTGAGGGCAATGGGTATAGACCCAAGCGCCATCTGGAACCGTTCTGGGTCTATTAGGTGCCTGGGGCAGAACCACCTGGTCAGCTCTGCAGCCCAGCGGTGGGGGATGGTATAACGGAAGACCAGCCGCAGGAGACGATGATCGGACCATGACAGGGGGACAATGACTGGCGAACCCCCTCCCAGATCATCCAACCACTGTCCAGACAGGAACACCAGGTCAAAAGTGTGACCCCCCCCACATGAGTCGGGCCTTGAATTACCTGGGTCAGGTCCATGGCTGTCATGGAAGCCATGAACTCCCGGGCTAACTCCAACGACCCTCCCAGGGAAGGCAGGTTGAAGTCACCCAGAACTATAAGCCCGGGCAGGGCTGTTGCCACACAGCTGGGCGCCAGGTATGTGAGCACCAAGCCCATCTGAGGCCAGGGGCCACATCTCAGGAGGAGAGATTCACTCCCACCAATCTGGACAATGGTGGTCTCCCGCGGACATAAAGTCTCCCGAATAACCACTGCCACCCCTCCACCCCTACCCTGAGCCCGTGGTCGGTGTAGCACATGGAAACCTGGGGGGCATAACTCGGTCAGAGGAACCCCTCCCTCCAAGCCCAACCAAGTTCAGTTTACCAACACAATTTCACAGCAATGTGTTCCTTTTTCAATGTTGTGATACATTTGTCATTTTCTCCATCAACATATACCTGATTCAATTTCCTTGAATGCAGATAAATTTTGTTATGCTGCCTGTAAATTTGGGTAGATTTTTATTATCCACTGATGAACTCACTGCCAACTGTAATATTTTATGTTTTTTGTTTGACTTTTTTAATGAGTTTTTGTTTGCAATTTTGGTGAGTGACTATAACAAAAATATTCATTCAAGATGAGATTGTGATATTTTGTTTATATGTTCTGGAACAATTAGTAATAAAGTATTAAGGTTTCAAATCAAATTTTAAGTTTTTAGATTTTTTTGTATAAAGCTATTTCTAATACATTTGATTTTTTTAACACAACATCTTACATACAATGAACTTTTTTAACATGACATTTCCATCTATTTTTGTTATTATTGATGGAATTATCCAAAGGTGCTTTTTCAAAAGGCAATTGCATTTCATTTTGATTGAAGACATTTCACTTTTATCCAAAAAGCTTCTTCAGTTCTCTTGGATGAGAAGCAAATTGTCTTCAAGAAAAACAAAGAAAGTCCAGTTGCCTTTTGAAAAGGCACCTTTGGAACAACCATGACCTGGATGACTGAGAATCTCCATAGGTATTGATGAAGTTATGTACAATCCATAAAATGTTTTACATCAGTTTTTACTTTATTATTTGGAGTGAATTTTATTCATTTTTTTTCAAAATCTTCTCCTACTTTTGTATTGTAATTCCTTCTTTAAAATGTTTGCATTTGTTTTATCATGCAAGTTTTGATTTCTTCTGCCTCTGTGCTATATGTATGTTAATAACACATTACACATGAATCATAGTATGTCTTCATTCAATATAAATGTTCAAATTCTGTCATATTTCATTAAGTCCCTCCTTCCCCTCCCCAAAACACTTTTAATTCTTCCAATGATTTGTAAGTGTTTCAGCCATAATAAATTCCTAATTGGATAATTCTTCCTGTGAATTGAATCTATTTCTGAAATCTTAATGCAGCATATCTGCATATGTGTTTGCATTTTCCTTGCTATAATTATCCCCAAAATAGAACATGTCTGAAGCTGAAGCTAATGGTAAAATTGCTGGACTTATTATTTAATGTGTTTCACATTTTTATCAAACTATGTCTTATTATTAATTATTATTATTATTATTATTATTATTATTATTATTATTATTATTATTATTATTATTATTATTATTATTATTAATTGAATTTTTATACCGCCCTTCTCCCGAAGGACTCAGGGCGTTGAACAGGGCATATTGATAGAAATACAAAAGTTAAAAGAAGATTAAATTATTGCCCGAATTAAAACGATCAAAATATATTAAAAAAAACATTAAAACCCTAAAATTCCCCCATCAGGCCAGGCCAGCTTGTTCAAATAGATGGGTCTTTAACCCGCACCGGAAGGAGCGAAGATCTGGTGCCATCTGGAGCTCAACCAGCAGTTGGTTCCATTAGGCCGGGGCGCCCACAGAGAAGGCCCTCCCCCTGGGGGCCACCAGCTGGCATTCTCTGACCGGAGGCACCCTGAGGAGGCCCTCTCTGTGGGAACGCACAGGGCGGAGGGGAGTCGACGCCGGCAGCAGGTGGTCCCCGAGGTATTCCGGACCCATGCCATGTAAGGACTTAAAAACCATCACCATGTGTGTATGGCATATTGCATATGTAAATAATAATAATCACCTTGCTTGTAAACATACACATGAGCCTTGATGCTAGCAGAAAAAAATGCAGTATAATTGTGATGTATCACCTCTGTATAATCCAATAATATTCATGAAAGTATAAAAAATATTTTGTCTTTTCCTTCCTGTTCCTTGCTATACATATGCATTAGAGAATTTAAAGTTCAGTTTGTTTTCTTTATTCTGATCCATTCTGTTTAAAACCCCAAATTGTCATATTCTGTCATCGTTGTTCATAAATCTATAGCTATCCTTGAACCTGGCCAATATTAACTAATCTCTTTTGAGCCTTTGTTTATATGAGCAATCCATACTGGTATATATTTCTGATGAGACCAGCCAATTTTCTCTTGCATCGTATCCAGTGGCGGGATTCAGCCAGTTTGCACCAGTTTGGCAGAACTGGTAGCTAATTTTTTGTTGCACGGGCCCAGAACAGACTTCCAGAAGCGGCATCCACACAGAGAACTGGTTGTTCAGATATTTGAATCCCACCACTGATCATATCTATGCTGATTGTGATTGAAGACTGAAGTTTAAATAAATGCGACTGTTAAACAAATGCTCTGCTTGCTTCCTTCAGTTATACAAGTCCCTGTCCTATGGCAGGTTCCCCAGTTAACTTATTTCAGGGTCAAGCTAGGACATGTCTAGCACAGACAAATTAGTGGAAGAAATTCAGGGCAAACCGGCAAACCTACAAAAGCAGCTGGTTCCAGGCAGAACCAAATGTCTGTAAATATATCTTAGGGACCAGACTAATAGCCTTATCTTTTTTCTAAGTGCTGGGATCCTGGAGCCAAAGAAAACAGACATTTTTTCAGGTATGCTGCATTCGAAATAGGAAGGTTTGAAAAGTTGTTCTCCCTGTACCTCTTTCCCAATAAAAAGAGAAGGCATAATAAAGTTTCAAAAACAATAGGATTGTTTGGCTGTCATTGAACTTTAAAAAATTCTGATCTGACTATTTCAAGGTTACTGCCCACAATCCAGAGTTACCATGAACCAAATAAGCAATGCTTCTGTATTTGGGATGTGGAACAAAAGAAAGGTTAATGGAAAAACAAACACTCCAAAACACTGTTACGATGGCTAATTTTCCATTTTTAAGAGAAATTGCATAATTAAAGTTCAAGTGAATGGGGAGCTGAGTTCCATTCCAGGCTGCTTATAGCTTTGATAAGGATTTACAATTCAAGATGCAGTGCCCAACAATGCTTGAAGGATGAGGTCATTTCTTAATTATGTTAGTGTGTAGTGGATATACATCAAATCCACATCTTCATATATTCAGAATTTACTGTGCCCCTTCCTTGACCCTGACATTTTTTCCCCCAGGCAACAGACAAAAGAGGATAAATATTCAAAGCAGATTTCTTTCTCTGAATTTCACTAGTAATTCAAACAGATGACAAAGCTTTAGTCATTATTTCTAGCTATTGGGAAGAACTATAATTATTTTGGGGAATACTCTGGAAAATAGTGATCTATTTGCAGCTTGTGAAAGGAAAAATGACCCCCTCTGACCCAGGCAAAATGGAAGCCAGAAAAGCACAAAGGAAGCTAGTAGAAATAATTTATCTATTTTATTATATCCATATTCAGCTCATCCTTGGGTAGCTCAGAAAAAAACTAATGCAGATTTCCAGGAATGCCCCAACCACATCCACATCTGCTTAGCTTTAGCAAGGCCCTCAGACCCTCTGACTTAATATTTGTTATTTCTAGAAGGTCCAACAGTGTTTGTTTGCTTCACAATTCCAGTCCTATAAGTGTGCCTGACAGAAGAAGAGATCTTATGTTACATTTGAAGGCTGGTCAGAAATTTTGGAAGTTGAAGTCCACAAGTTGTAAAGGAGCCATAGTTACCCACCCATGCTTTAAGATAATTTATAAAGTACAGTTGAGTAATTAAACTTTAAATGTTTGGTGCTATTAGATATGAAAGTATGACATTTCTCAGAGAAATATGTGAGAAGAGAAAATATAATATCCTAAATAATGGCTGGATTTACTCAATATGCTAAAATACTTTGTTTTACTACAGTCTATTGACTGAATTATATTTTACCTAATATTTAGATCATTAAAGGTTTTCAAAATTGTGTTGGCTTAGTTCATAGTGACTTCTGGCTGTTACAAATAAAAATACTAGGATCAAAAAGGTGACATTGTTTAATGAAGGAGCTCAGAGCATACCATCTCTGCCAGATCAAACTGGTTGGATAGATATTTGGGAGACAGCCAATCCATCAGGCAACAAAGCTTTATGCCACAACACTGCCTTGATGACACATAATTAATCAATCAATGCCATGCAGGGCTTTATAGGTAATGACTAACACCTTGAACCACACCTGGAAGCAAACTAGCAATCAGTAAGCTCATGAAGCAGAGGCATTACATGGGCATATTAAGGAATTCCCATGATTAATGCTGCATTCTGGACCAGTAGAAGCTTTTGTCTGGTCTTCAAGGACAGAACCAACTAAGAGTGCATTACAGTAATCAAGTTGTGAGATAACCAGCATATGAGTGACCATCTTAGCATGTCATATGAATCTGACAAATGTAGCAGCCTCTTGGATGTTTTTGTCAGACAATGTCTGATGCTTTACTTTTTCTCCACCTCTGTGCAAGGACCTTCATGGGTATGTACTGTAGCTACCATCTTCCTTTCCTTTTAGGCTTTAAAATAGTACTAGGTTTGAAGTAGTGTGAAATATTAAAAATGGTGGCTAAGATACCAAGATAGTTGATGCTGCTGCCATTGGCAGATGATGAGCCTTACAAAAACAATATAATAACAAAACAAGAAATAAGAAAGGCTATGGTAGTCCCATTGCATATGGTTGACCCCATTCTGAGATACTATTCAAGAATTGCTTATCCCAAGGAGAAATTTTGAAGAATGATTTTCCCACTCCTTCTGTCCACTAATAGGATAGAAAATGTTGAGAGATTTTTTTGTGCAGTTCTAATTATGTCATCTTCTGTGCCCTGGATCATGAGTCTTACCAGTTTGCTTAATGCTCAGAGATGGCAATGGGTTTCTTTAGTGCTCCTAAGGTATTGTTTTACTGCAGTTAATTGAATGCAGAACTAAAACAATTCCATGTGGCCTATAATATAGCAGTACATTATGCAGCAATGCCAGTTTTCATAGACCACTATATAAGATTTATAAGAAGTTATTTCTAATTGACAAATTTATTTAGAAGCTTCTTAATGTAAGTTTTAATGTAAATTGCTTTCAGATCAGGGCAAATTAATGAGGAATCACTCCTTAATTCATTAGATCCTTCCCTACTCTTATATTTCCTTTTTAAAAATTGCAAAGTAGATTTCTCAGAATCACCTGCAATTGGATGCTAATTCCACATTCTCAGAGTAATTTTTTATTTTTTAAAAAAATCCCATTTATATCCCGCCCTTCTCCGAAGACTCAAGACGGCTTACAATCTAAGCACAATCAATGTGCCTAGCAATAGCCTTCATTCTATGTATATGCCTGCTTATTAGGGCTTCCCCCCCTAGCAGCATTATTACAAATCAGCTTATTGCCCCCAACAATCTGGGTCCTCATTTTACCTACCTCAGAAGGATGGAAGGCTGAATCAACCTTGAGCCTGGTGGGATGCGAACCTGCACTAATTGCTGGCAGCTGGTGTTACTTAAGGAGGCATTAGCCCACTGCTCCACCAAGTTCAAGAAGTGTAACAATAATTCCAATTCTTGTGCTAATAGCTATGAAAATGGACTTCATAAGCTTTAAGAATTTTTCTTTAGTTGTATGGAACAACAGGATGAGCATGTCCCAATAACCTCTTTTTTTCGGCCATCTAACACACTTCACTGATCTTTTTTTCAAAGGTAGAGTCAGATATCCCCTAAGGAGTGAGATCAGCTAGGTACCTAATGGCTATTTTAAGTTAATGCCCAGACTTTCCCTCTTTCCACATTTTTAAACTGGAGATCAGCTGACCCCCAACTCAGAATCCTGGGTTCAGGAGAGCTATCTGCTCAGCATCTGTTGGAAGCTAGTTGATGATTTTTAAAGATGACTGGATCCATTTCCAAACTCCATCCCAGCTGCAGGCAGGGTCTTTTCCATATGAGTTAGTGCTTTCTCAGGGACTGGTTACAAACAGTGAGGGTCGGGTCTCTTTTATCCACCCCCCTGAAGCTTTGAACCAGCTCGCCACAGGGCTGCATGCTTAGCCCCTACTTGTACACATTGTACACACATGATTGTGTATCGTCCAACCCATCTACTGTGATAATTAAGTTTGCAGATGATACCACTGTAGTGGGTCTTATTACAGGTGCAGATGAAACAGGGGGAGGTACAAAAATATCCATATGGTGTTCCAAGAACAACTTGCACCTGAACATCAGCAAGATGAAAGAGATGGTGCTAGACTTCCAGAGGAAAAAAGAGGAACCTGCACCACTTTACATCAGAGGGGATCTGGGTGGAGAGAGTTTCCTCCTTTAAATTTCTGGGAGTCTACCTCTGTGAAGATCTGACCTGGAAAGTTAATACAACCCAGGTGGCCAGAAAGGCCCAACAGTGACTCCACTTTCTCAGGGTCTTGCAGAAGAACAGGGTAGAACAACGGCTAATGACCCTCTTTTACCGGTCTACTATAGAGAGCATCCTCTCATACTGTATTGTGGTTTGGTATGCTGGTCTGACAGTCATGGATAGGAAAGTATTACAGAGGGTGGTGAACACAGCACAAAACATTGTGGGCTGTCCCCTGACACCACTGGATGACATCGCCAGGGCTCACTGCCTTGGAAGAGTGAGGAAAATTCTCAGGGATGACTCACACCATGGTCAGTATCTCTTTACTCTCCTACCATCAGGTAGGAGATATATGAGTATAGCCAGCCATACCAACAGGCTGAAGAACAGCTTTTATCCATGGGCTGTTAGGCTCTTGAACAGGAAATAATTTTGTAATTTTATGTATGACTGACTTGCGAGGCCGGTGTGTTGTGCAATTAGCTCACATGGTGTAACAAGATGGAGGGTTTGTTGTCACTGTGAGTTGGGGGGGCACGAAGGGAGGCTCAGCCAATCTCAAAGTATACATGGTTGTACTTTCACAATAAAGGTTCATTCATAGTGCTGCATTAAATCCATTTTCCAAGGAAGTTAGGCTAAGAACAAATCCAAACTGGAACACCTGCACAGTGGAACAGGAGAGACTATTCTCTTTTCTGCTTCAACAGAACCCCAAATTATCAATCACCATTAGTTGGTCTTGCTTTGCACATATCTGACTCCTAACAGATTTCCCAAAATGATTATATCCTTTGATAAGAAAACCAAAATCTCTATCATGGCTTAGAAAAATATCCTTCAAATTCTTTTGTGAATTTCTGACAGGGGACATTGTTGAATGCCATTGTGTCATTTTACTTAGGAAACTTCTCCAGTTCAGAATTAGGGAGTATTCCTGGATTTTAATTATTCATGTTTGCACAAATGAAGGTGAATATATGTATCCCAGGATAATGTTGCAGGATCCAATCTGGGTTGATCACTGGAATCAAAAGTTTTGACTTCTCACGCTGGAGCCCATCTTCAGGGAACTTCTCTCTAACCAGCATTCATGTTTTAGTTTTCTCTTCTGCCTTTTTTGAATTTGATTCTTTGTTCTTTTGTCCACATCTTGATCAATAATAATAATAATAATAATAATAATAATAATAATAATAATAATAATAATAATAATAATAATAAAAAATTGGAAGGGACCTTGGAGGTCATCTAGTGCAATCCTCTGCTCAATCAGGAAACCCTATACCATTTCAGACAAGTGGCTGTCCAGTCTCTTCTTAAAAACTTCCAGTGTTGCAGCATTCACCGCTTCCGGAGGCAGGTTGTTCCACTGAATAATTTTTTCTAACTGTCAGGAAGTTTCCTTTTTGTTTTGATTTCAAGGAAATGTTCTGTTTATTGACAGAGAAATAGAAAAGCAACCAAATTTCCAACATTTGGTTGGGTTGGAATCAATAATGGCAGGTAAGCAGTTTTCAACATTTAAAAAGAGGGTATGTCTTTAAGATGCATGCTAATACTAACTTAACTACAAAGTTGTGAAGTATGGAAATGCTTTCAATGCTATACCCAGTTGAATTCTTAGCACTAAAAACAGTGCCCCCCCCAATATATCAGCAGTTGAGCCAATTCAATAGCACAACAATCATCTCTAATAATGCTGGAGACATAGAACTGTCCCAGTAATCAGTGCAGAAGTCTTGAAAAGGTGTTCTTCATTTATACAATGATCCAATATTCTCTTTCACAAATTCCACAGAAAAACTAGATGTGACCATGATACTTTGGACATGTATTCTCCAATAGTCAAATGTCTGTTTAAAACTAATGTTATTCCCATTTTACTTTGTCCAACTGCTTCTCTGCATGTCAATATTGATTCACTTTGTATTCATACAGAAAATGTTCTGCAAAATCTTGGGCCAGGCCAATGCAAATAAAGGCCTGCTTTGTCCTGAATACATGCTGTATCATGAGTTGTTTGCTTTAGTTTTTATGCAATTAAGGAAACTTACTAAATACCATATGTTGTTTTAATCTCCAGCAAAGCAAAAGAATGCTCCCAGTTAATTTACTTATTTTTTTCATGGACTTGTGTAACTCTCATACGGTGTACTAATCTCTTTCCCAGATCAAACCAGATGGTAAAGGCAAGGTTTTCAATGCTACCATGTTCTCTATAGATGAGCATAGTTGTTTTGTTACAGCACATTCTGCTCTAACAGGTGTCCACATTTGGTCACTGAGCTACATTCAGAAAGGGTATGGCAGATGAAAGAATTCTCATAGTAGCTTAATCTCCCTATGCTGGGTTCTCAAATTGATGTCATCCTATTAGGGCTGGGGGTGAAACTATATAACCACATTCATGTACTTCTAACTGTAATTCATCGAGTTATTTTGAGATATGAAAAGAATTGGTTCCTTGGAAAGGAATTTATATTCAGTTGGATTTATAACTTATATTACTGAAACCAGCTGTACAGTTGACTGGTCTTCTTAACTACGGATGGACATCTCTGCATTTTTCTTTCTCTTTCTTTTTTAGTTTTAGAAACAATTAGATATATACAGATAAAAATGATAATTAAAAAAATTCTCTGCATATGAAAACAATTTTCATCTCACAGATTTTTTCCACAGACAATAAAAGCAATATAATATCAGTTTCTGAAGTTAACATCTGATAAAATTTAGTTCAGTTAAAACATTTCAAAACAAATATATTTCCTGTACATTTCTCACATGAAATGCTTTGCTTTCACTATTTTAGATTTCATCACCATTTCAAGAATATGATTTGTTAAAAACACAAGAACATCAACAATGCCCTTCAGGATCCTTTGTCCAGCAGTCTGCTCTCACAATGGACAATTTACAAGGAAGCTCAATAGTCTTCCAGCACATGGCCTTCAGAGATTGTTACACTGAAGACTAATAGCCATTGATTCCCATGCACATTTATTTCAGGTTAAAATCTATTGTATTGTTTAGTATCTGGTTATCTGTTATCATTTCATCACTGCATTTTTAAGATATACTCTAAGATAACAGATAGGAACTGCTAGCAAAGTATTTACAAGTCTCAATCTCAAACCACAGTGTAAATAAAGTTAAATCTAAGTGCTTAGTTGTGTTGAGATTGGAGACTCTATATGTATGGTAAAATAATCTTCTCACAGGAAGTTGGGCTAGAAAACTTTTCTAGTACTTTATATGGTATAAGAGATGTTGTTAGTAAGCTAATAAAGCAAAGTGCATATGTATTTTCATCTAACAATAAAAGAAATAGATGATGATGATGATGATGATGATGATGATGATGATGATGATGATGATGATGTTGGAAAGACCTTAGAGGTCATCTGATCCAACCCCCTGCTCAGGCAGGAAACCCTATACCATTTCAGACAAATGGTTTTCCAGTCTCTTCTTAAAAACCTCCAGTATTGGAGCTTTCACAGCTTCTGGAGGCAGGTTGTTCCACTGATTAATTGTTCTAACTGTCAGGGAATTTCTCCTTAGCTCTAGGTTGCTTCTCTCTCTTTTAGTTTCCATTCATTGTTTTTTGTCCTGCCTTCAGGTGCTTTGGCAAATAGCTTGGCTTCCTCTTCTTTGTGGCACAGATTATGTAAAGATGTATATTCCAAACAGTAGTATGGTTGCATTCTCAGAATGGCACTGGTCAGAAAATGTTATTTCTACACATCTGTGCCATATGACACAATTGGAACAATCTTTAAACTTTCCCTCTGTGCATCTTCATTTTGTGTATTTTTAATGTTTTTAATTATCTACACATACACATTAATTTCAGAAAGTACAGGCAACACTGTCATTCTTTTACCACACTTTGTATTATAACATCTCTCATGAATGCTGGTTACAAATTTCCAGGCAGACGTGTGGTTGATCTAAACTTGAGGGATAACAGCATTCAGATATCTGCTTTCAATTTGTGTGCATGTTTTCTTCTGTATTTTCTTTTTATGGTACTATTAATTGTTACCAGACATGTTATGAAGCCAACCAGAAAAATATAGCACATCAGATGTTGTTTTGTCTACAACACTGGAATTAACATACTCAGATACCTGGTATGATGAAATATAAAATGTTAAGATTGGAAATATATTGGTATAAAACCATGGTCCTCTTTTATGTTGAACATGTTCTGCTAACGACTGCCGGGGCAATCTGTTTGGAACTGGGCATTAAATGTATAAAACATATTTACAGCAAGTATAACAATTATGAATATGGGGTATGCATTCCTAGATGAAACATGAACAGTATGTTACACTATAACAGCCATCACAACATTTCACTTGATGTTTCTTTCCTAGATTTACGAAGCAGCATATAGTTTATTGTTCCTTTTCCTTCCTATCATTCCGATATACAGGAAACAATTATTTCCTGAAGAATCTTAGGAAAGTTTTTAAAGTGGGGATGAAAAGAAAGATTGAAGAGATTTTAAAAAGATTATACTTTGCCACGTTCTTGATTTTAATGGCTTAAGTCTCCCTAACTGAATTAGGCGCAATTCTGTGATTTTTTTGTCCAACTCTTTTGTAGGGAACAGTGGATTGCTTATCATACCATTTTTTTCCTCTAATGACCAGCAAATCCAACCCAGTTCTGTCTTTTCTGCTTCAGCTTCTGTTTAAGCAATTCACCTCTACTAGCCATATCCTCCCAGAAGAACCATTCTCAAGAATTTACCTTCTATCTGCAACAATTGTTTATGTTGATTTAACAATCCTGTCTTTCAGAAGTAGAGGTAGTCTTCACTTAACAACTGCCTTGAGTAGTACCATTGAAAGTGAAAAAGTAACTTTATAACCAATGCTTACATGTATGACCTTCACAACAGCATCTTTCTTTCTTTCTTTCTTTCTTTCTTTCTTTCTTTCTTTCTTTCTTTCTTTCTTTCTTTCTTTCTTTCTTTCTTTCTCTCTCTCTCTCTCTCTCTCTCTCTCTCTCTCTCTCTCTCTCTCTCTCTCTCTCTCTCTCTCTCTCTCTCTCTTCTGTAGTCACCACTACAATCAATTAGTACGTGATAACCTGTGCCTGATCCATTTTCCTCCTTTGCAAAATGGAGAAATTGCTTAAAGTGATCTTTTCTTGAGCTTACAAATGCTGCCTGTAAACTGATAAGACTTTAATCAGTTTCACACTTTCAGCTTCTATTTACCTCTGAAACAGTTTAGGACTCAGAGCACGCTAGGCAAACAGCTGATGCCAGCACATTCCTTTTGTGTGCGTGTTCCCCATTGTGCATCTATTTACTCTCTTGTAATCCCTTCCTCCCAAATGAATGTCAGTACAAACAATTTCTTTTTTTGATAATTATCCCAGCAACACTGTGAGCATTCCAAAAAGACAGACCAGAAGGAAAAGCTGAAGTAAAATCCTAAACTAGTCATGGCCATGTGATTTTCCACTTAGCAACCATGTCACTTAGCAACCAAGTTGCCAGTCCCAATTGTGGCCACTAAATGAAGACTACCTGTAATTATGTTTCTTTATATTTTGTATATTATGCATTTTACTCTACATCCTTTTCTTTCAGCATCAACCCCTATTGCTTTCCTTCCCATCTTTCAAAGTGCTATTCCAGGTTTATACAAATGGTAGCTCTTGTCTAGTCCTGTAATAGTAAGTTATAGTAGTCCCTTAATAAATACAAGGGGGAATCTAATATAAGGCTAACACTTCAGTCTAAAAATTCTTATTTGTATAACTGATCTTAATAGCTTAACAGCATTAACTTAATAGCCATATAGTTATACTTAAAATATAGCATGATTTTGTGTTTACACAATAGATGGCATAACTCATTTTAAATGGTAGGGCATGGGCATACATATTTTAAGGCTTGAGAGTTTATTGGAAACTAAAGAGAACATTGCTGCATTTTATGCATAGGTAATTTTTTCCCCTTGCTTGTAATGATCTAAACTGATATACTGATATTATCTCTATTTTTTATGTCTGAACAACTGTTCAGTCTCAACCTATAGATCTTTCTTTCTATGCATTGATCTTATTTCGTTCATTTTTATTAACATATTTAATCAATTCAGTAAATACTGATTTTATACCTGGAACAGTGAAATACCCTTATGGAACATGGAGAAAAACTCAGGACATGTTACACTTCTGGGGTTATTTGATTGATAACAAGGATACACCTTCCTAATTCTACTTTTGACTGTGCTGGAATTTCATTGCCTCAGCCTTGAAAATGTTTGTGATTACATACAGTATTTATAGGAAGAGTTTCATAGAGATCCAATTCTCTTAACTAAGTATTTCACACTTTTCATACATTTCATGCATTTACATGAGACACATACTTGTATTGGCCTCTGCTTCTAACCAGCATGATAAATGACAACAATTGTGTGATGCTGTCAAGATGCAAATTCCACACTTGTGTATTTTTATCCTGATATTGGATGTAAGCATATAACTCCTGGTGGGGGGAGGGCGTCTGTACTACTACTTTCCCAGACAATTATAAATATTCCATTATCAGAATGGTGTTTTTGCAAATCTGATTCATGCAAACATTCTGGATGAGAATCTTTGATGACTGGAGAGATATTTGATGAGATCTCTGGATAGTGTGATGAACTGTTTTAACAGACCCTGGGAACAAAGAGGAGAGAGCACAACCATTACAGGAGGAAACAAAGCCATTACAGAAAAGATTCCTGATGTGAGGAAGGGGGGATATGTGAAAAAAAAAGGCCCAGAGTAACCCTGCCTTAATTATGCTAGGTATAAGTTGAGCTGGAGAATTGCTTTGGCAGGCTTTCAAGATCCTGTTACTTTAGTTTGCAGCAGTAAAGCTTTCCCCTGAAATCCAAGTGGTTCTTGTTTCCTCAGTTTGCCTGTCTCAAAGTGCTTGACAGACAGGGATTGCTCAGTAAGGGAAAAAGCTGAGCAGTAAAGACTGACAGAACACCAAGCTTTACTGTGCTCTCTCCTTCCAGAAGAGATAGACCAGGATTGCCTATTGGTAAATGCATCACTTCTATCAAGGAAAAGGCTTTCCATTAGGGATTCTGAACATGGTAATCACTTGCAGGACCAAGACAAGCGAAGCCAGCTTCCTCTACCCAAAGCTGGGCAGGGGTTTCCCCACCAGTTTTTCTGTCTCAAAACTGCACTTTTATTGATATGTAGCAACATTACAGCATGAAATCATAGGAAGGGCTGCATAACCTAAATCAGACAAGTATGTTGGGCTCTTGTCTCTTCTGCAGATTTTTCTGTGTATAGCTTTATATTAGCTTTGTTTTGTGTGGACCTCTCTCTACATGCTGTTTTTGCTACCCAGCTGTTTCTACCAATGCTACTTTTAAGGATTTGTCTCCAGTCCAGCAGCGCTGGCTGGTAATAATGAGAGTTGCAATGCATCACATCTGGAGGGCATCAGTGAAGAAAACTACTCTAAGGAGAAAGAAATATAATTACATTTTTTCTATCTTTCATATATAGAGAGAAAGAAGGAGAGAGCCATGAAATGCCATATTTTTGTCCAGGTCCAGGCAGAACATGGGTTATTTATTTAATGGCAAAATTTATTCTTTGTTTCTAGTTTGTGAATTATTTCACTCCCAGAATTACCATTCTTTTTGAATCATCCACCAATCTAAAGAGAGGAAATTGTTACATTACATTAATTTTAATTGTTGCATTAAAATTAACACTCTATGCTGCTAAAACAATTTCACTCAGGGTATCATTTTTAGCCTGAATTGATTCAACTCTTAGAAAGATGAGGACAACGATGGTATATCTCTTTAAAATGTAGATCACAAACAACAATACACCATACGAACAACAGACACAAAAATCCACACCTGCTGAGTCAGGAATAATATGACACTATCACAATAACTTTAGCAAAGCCCAGCAAAAAGAAAGCTCTTTTATTTTTGTTAAAATAAATCTGAGAGAAAGAGCTCCACAAAGCAAACATCAACAGTGCAACTGCTGCCTGGAAATAAAAAAAAAAGAAAAAGGATTCTGGATCCTTAAGTCAGGAAATAATACAGAAGAAGTGCTGTGCAAACTATTTACAAAAGAGGTAATAAGACACCAAAGTGCTACTGAGGCACTCACAGAGCCGACAGAACAATGGCACAATTCAAAGATGCAAGAGGAAAGGAAGGGAAGGAAAGAAAGGCTGTTGAAAAATATGATCGTCTTGTCGTATTTCCTGCCATTACTCTGCTCTCTGCAATGGGTTTTTTTTTTAAAAAAAAAAGCTTAGATCAGAGATTGCTGAATGTAGATCAGGTTTTATCAAAGCTCCTCGCTTTGTCTGCATGTTGAACAGGGAGTCCTTTTTAAAAAAAAATATGCAGAAATAATGAGAGTTTCATATTTCCACAGTAAGTACAAAAAAGGACACCCTGCTCTCATCTTTCAAAGCATTGGAGATCACAACTTATCATGTCCCAGGGCAGCACAGAATTCCTGGATATGGTTGCCAAGGTATATGAAAACTAACATTCTTAACAACTTCTTTTTCCTTCTCTTGAAATCGAACAGAAGGAAATGATTAAAAAATCTTCTTAATGTTCAGCCAGCGAATGAAAGTCTACACAATGTCTTTCAATTAAGCTATAGGCAACCTTGTTAGGACAACAAGTTCCAGACTGCAAAACTCTGGACAACCACAATATGGCAGTTTTTCTGTGAGAATAACTGAGGTTACATAGTTTTATCCCTTCAGGTCAAAGCAAACCATTAATATAACAAAAGTTTCATTGCAGTGACTTAGGGACAGAAAAAAAATCTCAGGTTTTGAGAAACCTCGTCTTAGATTTGGTTTATCTTTTGAGTTGAAGAGATCAAACAAAATTAAAACATACCTGCATTTCTCCTATTTATTATTTGTGCACAATTTTGCCTCACATTCCCATTTTTGAAAATAAAATAATCTTTTATCAAGCATATTGTGTCCTATGCTCAATAATGTTAGCATACTTTTGCCTAAAATAGGCAAAACCCTTTTTTGTATATTCAGATTTCAGTATTAACACAAAAAAGTTCAGTATGTCACAAACATGGCAAGTTAAGGTAATTGTCTTTGGCTCTTAATGTGTTCAATGGAAATTCATCCATTACATCTGCAACACATCAAATAAATGACAATTATGGAGGTTATAAATGTAATATGAATATACCAATTGGTTCCTGCCACCTTAATATTTTGGATTACTGAAGACTGAAATATAGTACAGGACAAAGCTTAATAATTCTTTGTATATGCAATGCATATTACAAATGGAACTAATGATTACTAGACAAAAACAACAACACTGCATATTATATAAATAAATTGGATAAAAGAAAACAAACATCTTCAAAGGGAAAAAGATTTATTTATAAGTATTTTAAAGCAGAAGCTGCATATTCAGATTTTATTCCACTAAATATGTATAGAATTTGGACCTTGTCAAATATTAAAGTTCCAATACAAACAAAAATTTGATAGAACCCAAATCTTTGTTATCTTTCACACTTGTCTGCTATGTTAGATTCACTATGGATTTGTTTGTTTAATTATCCATGGATGCATGCTCACCTTTGAGTCAGTTTTGATTCCTGATGAGCATCTGGACAAGTCCCTGCAATTTTATTGGCAACATTTTCAGAAGTGCTTTGCCACTGCCTACTTTCTAGAGCTGAAAGAGTGACTGGCCAAAGATGACCCAGCTAGCTTTGTGCCCAAGGTAGGTCTAGAACTTTAGACTTTCCTGGTTTCAAGTGGTTGCCTTCAACCATTACACCAAACTGGCACTCAGTTTGTCCTGTTAAGAGATATAAAGAAATCTACAATGTATTATCTTCAAATATGCTTATTTATTGCATGTATTGAATATATTGCAAAGCAATTTTCTAGTTTTGAAATCTTAACTCTTCAAAATTTCAAATGACTTTAGACATGATTGTACATATTATTTTTTCATTGAAAGAAAGTTCATTGTGATACACAGTGAGCATCTGAAGAAGAATATTCTAATTTCTTGGGGAGAAATTCTTTGTGGTATTAAAAAGGGTATTTGGGAATTAATCTGTCTAAGTTTTTTTAAAAAAACTAAGTGTAAATTCTCACTCATAAAACTAGGAGTGCTGGATTTACTGAGCTGCATATGTATCGCTTGAGTTAGACAGTTGCAAATGTACATACTATTAGCACAACTGTTTTTTCTAATTGAGCATGACAGTTACACAGTCACTCAAGAGCTGCCCTCCCTACCCCTTGAGTTTTAACTCAGGAGCTACCTCCCACTGTGTTGGTGCAGTGATTATTCATCTGAGGCTCTACACTGTTCCAGCAACAAAGGCAACAGCTGTGGCCCAAGGCAGTCAGGTTTGGCAAGTAGAGTACCCACATGACAACTGCTGGCATGATTTTCTTCCACAACAGCAGCAGCAACATCTGGATCTCTTGACAGAAGTCTAGTTTTTCCTTTGGCTGAAAGCCCTACAAACAGCTGTGAAACTGTCTCTATTGCTATCCAGAGATTTCAATGTGGTGGGAGTGACAGGGTTTGGCCTGTCCTCCTTTTCTCTTGCAAAAGTCTAATCAGCAGTTACTGACCTCCATCACATTACATTTGATCAACTTAATGCTTGCAGCTGCTAGCCTATATTTTCAGCATAACCTCTTCTTTGCCTTGCCATTATATGGGGCCATTGATGAATCCAGTTTTCTTTGATCACAGTGAGGATTTGAATGGCTTCTGGTACATAATTAAAGTTCTCCTTAGCATGTCATCTGTTGTTGTTGTTTTAAAATTATCTTTTAAAGTTTCCAGTATCAACTGAATTAAATTTAAAGTTAAGAACTATTTAACAGAAGTCTGCTTTGAAAGAGTAGCAATTTGGATACTCTAGACCAGACATGTCAAACTCGCGACGTCACATGATGTCACACAACATATTGGGACGGTTTTGCCATTGCTGGGAATGGGGTGGGCGTGGCTTCTGGATGATGTGTCTGGCCCGTGGGCTGGCAGTTTGACACCCCTGCTCTAGACTATTGTGCTTCAGTTGGGCAAAGATGTAGAAGTAATAGAGAGTAATTCAACTTTAAAAGTATTACTTATCAAAGATATAGTCATGATCTTGTAGCATTAGATGGGAAAAATTCAAACTACTTTATAGTCTCGGCTTGTATCCCTATACCATCTTTAATACCCTTCTTTCAATCTGTTCCACTTCTTCAAATGGCAATACAGTTAAATTTAGGCAATGATGGACATTAGGACATAAAACTGCAACTTCTCACATACACTGATGGGGTCTGAGCTGTCTAAACTAACTAGGAAAAAGATCTTAAGATCTCTGTGGGCAGCTCAGTAAAGGCATCTCAGGGTGCAGCTGCTGTGAAAAAAACAAATCTTCTGTTATGGATAATTAGGAAAGGAACTGGAAATAAAATTGTCACTATTGTAATGTCCTTATACAAATTTTTTATGGTTTCATATTTGAAATACTGTGAATAGTTCTGATTATTGTAATAGAATAAAATAAAATAAATAGAAAAGAATAAAAAGTGCAAAAGATGGTATCTAAAACTATAGGAGATCTCAAACCCCTTCTTACAAGAAAAGGTTATTAAGCTTGGAACTCTAGCTGATAAGAAAAGATGACAGGGTACTTGATTTTGACATGTATGAAATCATACATGGCATTGAAAATGTGGCCAGGGAGACTTTTTTTATTTATTTATTAAAAAAAAATCAAAAGAGAAAGGATCATCCAGTGAAGCTGATTAGAAAGAAATATTGAAGTGACAAAAGAAAACATTTATTCACAATATTAGACTGAATTTATTATTATTATTATACTGTATATCACCTTTTTAATATTCGATCAACTCATGCTGATCATACCTTCCATTTTCTTCACAAATAACTCCATAAGGAAGATTGGGCTAACAGAAAATAACCCAAGAAGGAAAGTTTATCAAACTTGTAGATCACATATCATGGGATGGGATAGCTTAAATTGTATAAGACAGAAGTAAATTCAAATTCAAAATGGTTTTGACAGGTTAAATAAATGGGCTTAAAAGAAACAAATGTAAAGTTATTTATTTAGGAAATGGCAATGAACGTGCAGGGTGTGAGGGATACCATATTTGGCAATAATGAAGGAAATACTGGCTGCTTGCAAACTGAATATGAACCAGCAGCATACTGTGGCTGTAAAAAGGCAAGTATAGTTATTAGTTTCATTAACAGTAGTATAATTTTCAAATCATAAATATAATTTATTCTTCTTTGATCAAATCCTACTTCAGGTACAATGCCCAGTTCTGGATATTGCAAGTTGAGACAGAAGCAGAAAAACTTGGAATTAACTTCAAGAAGGGCAATGAAGAAGAGTGGGAATTAGAACTATATAGCATGATATGATATATGTGATGTGAAGGAAAAAGGTATTTTTAACCTTAAGAAAAGAAGACTGAAAGAATATCGTATATTAAAAAGTCAAGATCTAAGCCGGCATGGTGGCCTAGAGGTGAAGGCTCTCGCCTCCCACTCAGAAAGTTGAGAGTTCAATCTTAGGCAAGGACAGATGTTTCTCTATCAGGGCACAAAGAGAAAATATCTGCTGCAAAATCAACATAAGCATCAGGAAGGGCACCTGGGGACAGTAAATGCTCAACTCCACTTAATCGCCCCAAACCCACCCTGAAGCAAGGCATTACAAGGTTGTAAAAAGAAAAAAAGAAAAGGTCAAAGTCTGTTCTCCTATTCCAGACATGTCAAACACAAGGCCCGGGGGCCGGATCCAGCCCACGAAGTGGTTTCATGTGGCCCGCGAAGCCATCCTGGAAACAGTGAGGGAACGGCCCCCACTGCCTTGGCCCTGGCCCAGAGACCCTCCTCCTGCCAGAGACCCTCAGATCTGTCCCACTCCTGCCCAGGCCCCCATAGGCACCCTTGATGCGAACGATGTAGAGCTGGCCACGCCCACCCAGTAGGCCATACACACTCTAGCCACACCCACCCAGTAGGCCACGCCCACCCTGGCCATACCCACCCAGCCCCCTGAGGGCAACCACAATGCTGATGTGGCCCTCGATGAAATTGAGTTTGACACCCCTGTCCTATTCCAAAGTGAAAGACATGGAATAATGGATTTCAGATAAAGAAAGGCAGATTGCAACTGAGTTTTAGGGAAATAATTTCCTAATAGTAAGAATAGTTTTGACAAAGTATCCATTTTCTTAAAAGGATCAACACATCCTTTTTTGGATGTGTTGAATCAGAGGTTAGAGAGCCATCTGAGGTGCTTTATTTTGGATTTCTACTAAGAGCAGTGAGTCAGAATTGATGGGTGAAATTATCTTTTTTTTTCTTCCCTTCATTGGCTATATTAGTAGTAAAAGACACTTCCCTGCACAGCCAGCACTGATATGTGCATATATTTGAGAAAGTGAATCTTGTGACCATGTTATGTTCACCCAAAAAGGAATGAATCAGCATTAACCATGCTAGAAAAGAAACAGATTGTTCTGCAAACTTTATTGGGTCTATCCATATATGAACTTTATGAATACCATGGAAAAAGAAGGAACGTGTGATATCAATTAATGACTTTCAGGGACAGTGATTATTTTGGGAATAATGAGTGGGAAACATAAAGAACATCAAGAATAATAAAAATAGACAGGAAGTGTATATGTTCAAGAAATAAAAAAAGGGATTAAGGTGTGTTAAAATAAAAAAGAGCCAAAGGGAATTGAAAGAAATTTTAAAAATAGTAAATAAATTAGAAGCTCTGATATTTATCTGAAATATATATATTAAAAATGTAATAGTTTATTATGCCCACAGATATGACATACAAGGTACAATGATTCTAAACAATTGTATTGGGATAAATTTTTTGTGTTCACACATTAAATTGTATCTGAGTTAGATCTCAGTTAAAACAAAGGTAATTGTTTCTAGAATTAAAGTAAAGATTTGTCAATTTTCTCTAAATCAAGGGAGAAATTGTCTGTGGTTCCCCATGTGGAAACAAAATAAAATAAGGAGGTTTGTTGGCAGGTTCACTTACTTTCAACAGTAACAGCAGCATGGCAGAAAGTTCATAAGATTTTTGGTGTACAAAAAAAAAGAAAACATTTTACAATAACATTGGAATAGGAAACAAAATTGAGGATGCTGTATTTGTGTAATAGTAAATATGCTGCATTAAAACAGTAGTAATAGTAGTAGTAATAGTGGTAGTATTAGTACTTTTATTTAGAGTGTACAGATACCTTACAGAAGTATCACAACAGTACTAACCTAACAAGTTATTAGAAAGTTATACAACAATCAGATAGTACAACCATATCAAACAAAATTATTTTTTCTAATCCATGAAAGTCACCGGATAAGAGCAACTTAAGCACTTTTTTAAAAACTTCAGGAGATCAGATACTAGGCAGTATCTGGGAAAGATATTCCAAAGAATAGATGTTACAGAACAGAAAGCTCTGAAACCTGAAGCAACCATGAGGCTTTGTATGTGCTTAAAAGCAAAGGTTCACAAATAAACTGTAGTTTATTGACCTGGCTAAGCATCATTGCTTTTGTGGTCTTTTATAGCCTTGCTAGGTGTTGAAACAATTTCGAAATACATTTCATATAAATGGAACATTCACAGGCCATCCTTATTTGCAGCTAATTTGGGGACAACTCACAGTTATTTCATTCATGAAAAATGAACAGCTGTTCCATTGTAGCATGGAATGTTTGCATGTTCATGCTACCATTGGAATGACTAACAGATACTTGTCCTATAGCTTTCACACCTTACTTCAGAGATGGATCTAGTTTCCTGGGTATAACAGAACTCTACAATCTATGTTTTATAGATTTGATATTCAAGCATTTTTTTCAAGCATCAGATTTTCTTATTCCAGAACAGACTATTTTAGTTTTGAACATTTATCACTAATACTGTATATGGAAGATGTCTTAGCACTCATGTAACTGATCATTCAGAAATTGTATGAAGCCTTACTTGGTCCATAAAGTAGGATATCTCAAACCAGAGCACCATGAAAACGTTTAAACCTGCAGGGTTTACAAAATGATTCTCTTTTTAGTCTTAATTGTATATTTTGCAAAAGCTGTTCATGTGAACACAACCATTTTAAATTTTACCATATACTCTAGCCAATTTAGATTTGAAGATTAAACTATGTTTTAGAAGTCAGTTATGAATATCCCACACAATAGCACTACAGAATTGGCTCTAAACCTTTCAGGGCTTACATCTCAGATCCAAAAACCCCATATCCCCAAGGTAGATCTTAATACTTTTATAGGCATTGTGTTATTGAAGTAAATGTAAAAATATATACCTCCTTAAGCAACAATTTCTCACCTTTCCAATTAATTTTATTAATTTTACTTTTGATTTTCCTTTCCTAATATAAGAGGCTATGCAATGGTGCCAAGATCACACTGGTAAAACTCTAGTAATAACAACACTAAAGTAATAATAAGTAGAGTAGACTGGTGAGTTTATAGCTACATCATTCACTTGAATTCCTTGATCTGCCTAGTAGCATTGAAGGAAGTACATAAAGCATGATTCAGAGAAATAGGACTATAATGGTCGCAACATAAAAAAAATATCTTTTGAAGAATATAAATACTGATCTGGCCAAAAAGTCTTATTTCAGATTTTCTCCTGAATATTTTGATAGCAACATAAAACCATTTCAAGTTTTCTGAGCAGAAAAATCTATCCAGCAACCAGCAGAAATCCCAATTGCTTTCCCAAATTACTTCCCAGATGCTGAGTTAGTGTTTTACCTGGCAATCAATTGAAACTATTCACTTGGTTGTCAGAGAAGCATGAATGTCTAGAAAATCAAGGGGGAAAAAAGCTTTAAAAAGGGATTCTCAAGGAAGAGTTAAGACATGCTACAAGAAGTTTAGCTATTAGGAGTTGTACTATAGATTAGTTGGATGTTTAAGTGCAATCTGAATTTAGGATGATTTAAGTCCCAGAGCCAAATGTTGTGTTCACTGTAATTTGTTATCACCTCTGTTCTTAAAGAATAAAGCTGCTTTTCTTGACAAAACAAAAATAGGCAAGCCAATAATCAATATTCACTTAGAAGTGGCCTGTATCACGTGTAAAGGAAGTCTAGCTACTAGGATGCTTGGAAAAAGGAGGATGGCATTGGAAGCCAAGATTTCTCTTGGAACAAATTAGATTCATTATTTGTTTCCCACCTTCAACTCAAAGCCCTATTTAAGTAAATAGTATTTCATATTTAGAATATCTGAATATCTGAGTGTTTTGAATATCTTCCAGGATCCATGGGTAAATTATGAAAACAGCTTGTGAACTATACAAAATGGGGATATTGAAATGGCTCATATTAATATTATGTGAAGTCAGAAAATATATTTTCTTTTCCCATTTTAAATGCTGTCTCTGAGTTTTACTTTTCTTTCACTACATTTACCAACCAGTAATTATAACAGCGGTTGCTGGCATGATATTTACTAAATACATGCACACACATACACACTCACTCTTATATAGTGTTCAAAATTTCCTGGATATCTCCAAATTGAAACCCAGGTCAAAAAGTACAAAGTAAGCATTAAAAAAGTTGCTTTTCTTGTAATTATACTTCCTTTGTGGAAATGTTAATGCCCATAATCATAACTATGCATAATTGCCAGTTCGTGCCTTAAGCACATTGACTCTGGTTTATTGTATAGATACACCAGTCTCTTTATAGTGTGTTTGCCCTTGGGAGAATCCATAACCACCATATTTTTGTTTTATATTGGTTTTTTTTTTCATTTTTTATTTAGAAAAGGATTTTTTTTCTCCACTAGATGATTCACTTATATAAAAATGCTAAGTTTTAGTGGGATTCTTTTTTCCCCCCTTGGTACTCTAATTAAATGCAGCTTTTATCCACAGGATAGCTCACATAAATTAAAATTCTAGGGGTTTTGACCCAGGGTGTGACAGAATACAAAGGGTGTTATTAAGCCCGATTGGGCTTTATATCACTTCCTGGATATCTTCAGGCCAAAACCAAAAAACCACTGGGCTCGCTCCATTGGGGGATACAGAATCCATTACTCAACTGCATTGTAGAAAGCACTCTAGCCAAACTGGAAGTCATTATACAATATACTTACTGGTGCATATATTTTTATATAAAGTTTGTTTTCAACTGCTTCAGTACTCTGTATTATAATTGCTCTTCACATATTCAGTGAAGGGTAGCCATGGCCATGTTCCCAGTAGTATAGAATTGTAATCTATAAGCATTTTGTCCATTATGATTGAACAGAATGAGTTTCAGAGAAGTATCATCAACACTGGTTTGATTTCAGTCCACCTAATAATTTCTGGACAATTCAAAGGTATATTATTATCTTTAAGTTCCTTTACAATCCAAATGTGACACACCTTATTCTCATAAGAAAATGTATGCACTTTCCTTTATAGATTATTTTGGGATTTTTTTTCATTTCATCAGTTATGAAGCAAAAAGTGTTTTGACATTAATTCCTATTTTGTCCAGTGGTATCTACAAAAAATCCTGCAAAGCTCCAGCATTTTCTATTATCTGCCAGCAAGCATTTTTGGTCTGGGGGGGTCACAACTTTGTTTTTGCACTGTGCCTAGGGGCTACAAAATGTTGTTAACAACCAGGGATTACTAGAATAAGCAGAACTGCAATAGTTAGCCTTCTGTCCCTCCATCCCTCCTGCCCACCCTTCTTTTCTCCCTTCCTCCTTTCCTGTCAGATCCCGAGTCTGACAGTCTTGTCTCTTGAAGGGCAATGTCCATCTGCAGTCTGCTCAACTCCATGTCGATGACAGTTGTCTTACGTACATCATCTATTTCTTACAAATCATCAGAAAGGCTGGGGGTCATTGTCCGAACATTCCAAGTGCCCAACTTTAGGGCTAAAATTTTCTTATGTTTGTTGCATGGTGCAGAGTTATCAATCTGCTCGTTGGCTTTGACCCTAAACCCCATGCACCCTGTGAAGTTAGCAGACCGTGGCAGGGCAGCACCTTACTGGCTGTGGGCTGCCCAGCTTAAGGTGGGTGGTAGCTGCCCAGTGAGGTACAATGACCTCTCCCACCATCGAAAGTGGCCCCTGGTGTCACACTCTATGCCAATCAAGCAAAGACTTCCCGTGTTGTTTCAATGCTGTATACAAAGCTGGAGTGTCCTCTTCAGAGCACAAGGCCTGGGTAGATTAATATGGAGAATAGACTGTTACCCAAGCAGCAGATCCCCCCTCTCCACTTCACTGAAATAGTCCAGTGGAACAGCGAGGCCGATCCGACTAGTTCCAGCTGCGTCGCAGGAGTTACCAGAACGTGATTGTACACAGTCACGAACTGCTTCCGGGACTCCAGCTCTGGATTTTACCTCGAGGTTGACTCCTGAAGCCTTTTCCAGTAGTAGATATAGACACAAGGCAGTGGAGGTTTGAAATCAGAGTTTCCCTTCTGCTAGAAGATGGTTCTTCCATTTTATCCACTGTTGGGGCAGAGTGCCCTCTTCTGCCTTCAAAACCATTAACCGTCTTCTCCTGTAACCCTGGAAAGGACCCTTACGAGGTGCTACCAGCCGGGCCAGCCGGACCAAGGTTTTTTAGGGAGGTATTACTCCTCCAGAAGAAAGCATAGCAACAACAGAAATATTGATACTGTATTGTGTAACAGCAATAAGCATAATCAAAGATACAAGTAATTTTCATCTATGCTCATTATTTTAGGTGGGATCTTACACATTGCAGTACATATTTCTGTTTAAATGAAATGATGTGGGAAGACAAATAGTTACATAATTTATAACATCCACTAATTTATCTGAAAATATTTCATGGGTCAATAATGCATGCAAAATTGTTTATATCTGAAGAATCTGAATTACAAATATGTATATTTCTGATGCAGTGTATCATGTGCATTAATTGGAAAAAGCTGAGGAAAAAAATCATATTGGCAAAGTTTATATAGGAACTAGGATAAATGCATGCAAAATACATTTTTGAGAAGTAAAGTTTATGAGAATAAATGTAGATTAGCTTGCAGTTGCTTTTTTAATTATAGAATGATCTGATTTTTGATGGAATGCAGTAACAAATGTGTATCAAATAACTTGATACTTACACAGATAAATGGCCTCTACAATCCAAAATAAAATGTTGGAAAGTAAGCAGTCCATCCATCTATTTGTCTGGACAGATTCACTGGATTGTTCTCATCAAGAGAACCTCACCCTCTCAGTGCTCAGTGCTATCTCTGTAAAATAGGAAGGGCATCATTGTATATGAGGCTGGGTATGTCAGTGTGCTTTGCACATTAGAGATGCTTTGTAACACTGAAACAGATTGCAGATCTCTTAAAGCTCATTCTTCACTTGTGATTATTTAAATTTACACCTCCTACAAATTCACAAAGTCCCTTTGAGAAAATACTGCTGTCAAAGCAATAGATTAAAAACTCCAGCTGAGAAATCCATTTACAAAAAAAAAAACCAAACCCACTACTTTTTGCCTAATGAAATAAGTCATAGGCATATTTGTTGTAACATTTTTATGGATATAAACCAGAATATTAAGCTTCAGCCACTGGTTGGGTGATTAAGATTCAATGTTTCCTACATGTATGAACATAAAACAAAGAGGACAAAAAGATACATGCCATGCTCATATCTAACTTTTTTTTTCCCCAAGAAAGAACCGAGCATATAATGTAATCATGTCATTTTTATTGCTCAGATTTAAATTACAGCCTGCATGAGCTGGTTTTCAGCAATGTGAAGTGCTTGTTTATGACTCCTTATGAAACCTTGAGGAAAAAAATAAAGCTTTCTTAGAGGGGCATTAAGTAACCCTAACAAAGTTGCAAACAAGGTTATAATGAGCATATATTAAATTCCCTTCTTTGATATTATCAAAGCAACATTGTTGGATTTTGCTGTGATCATCATCATCATATAAAGAAATGTGAATTCATTAGCTACTCCTACAGTCTAAAACATAGAACTTCATGCATATAACTTATATCAAGGCAGTTAGTTGCTTGTGGCATGTCACACTAAGACTCTTAATGATCTTCTACAACGATGCTGTTTGTCTAAGTCTCCCATTCTTTGTCTAGCAATGTCGAGATGTGAAAGATGCTGCAAATAATATGAGGCTAATTACCAGCCTTGTCAATGGCAATTCTTATATAATGATAAACCATATTTCTTTTATTTTTAAATATCTCAATGATAATGACACTCCAACTAAAGAGGATTTCAGATTCAGTTGAGCTTCTTTGTTCCCAATAGCAATTCTTTCATTTCCCCCCCCCCCTCTGGGCATGTGTCAGTGTGGATGAAATTAAAATAAGGAAAAGTCAGAGCCAAGTCATTAAAAATGGCTTGATGGGGTCCAGCTTTATGCACACCACAAATTCTTGCCAACAAGCAGAGCTCCAATGTAGAGGTCAAACACACATCATTCTCTAATGCCCCACTTTTCCTTGACCCCTATTCAGCTCTAGTTATAGACAACTAATTTCATACACACATACACACCTATATAAGTATATGTACATATACCTACACACCTGTACATGTGTATACATTCAAATAAACCTGGGCTCCATTAAACTAGCTGACTATAACTGCTCATGAAAAACACATCCATTTAATAGGTGTTTTTCATGCTCATGAAAAACACATCCATTTAATAGGTCCCAGATGAACCTCATGATGTGAAAAGTATCATACCTGGAGATCCACATCTGCTTCTCCATTGGATATGCTTATGGAAGACAGCTTTCATTTGTATTTCTGCCTTGATGAATCATGTCAAAGGAGTATATGGTTAAAATTTATCATTTGTTTTAATATCCCTTCACACTGATTGTTCCTGCAGATGCATTCATGGATAGAAGTGCTAACAGAATCAAACATTCCACAGATATCACAACAAAATATTCATATAATTTAGACAAAAATAACCACAGGACAAAAGCAGAAAGGAAACAGTTAATAAAACTTTAGTATGCAACACCTTTTCTAAACATAGATTATGAAAATATTAACTCAGAAAGTCAAATATATGTTTCTCCAGAGCAGTGTTTCTTAACATCAGCAAATTTAAGATACGTGGACTTCAATTCATAGAATTACCAGCCTGTATGTTCATCTGTATTGGTTTTAAGAAAGCGGTTACATCTTAAGGTCTTCCTTCTCAAATTAGTCCAAGTTTTTTCAAAAAACAAACAAACAAACTTCAAAGCCAGTAAAAATCTAATCTATTTCTTTATTATCAGCTGTCCATAGGACTAGTGTTAGTAAACTACAGTGCTTGACTGACAAATAAAATCCATAGTTTCAAGGCTAAAGCAGAGCTAGAACTCACAATTTTCAGGTTTAATCACTTTACCACACTGCTGGATTATTATTATTACAGTTGGTCACACAGGCAACCAGATGTTTATACTGGATTTTGCAAGGCCTTGCCAAAGATAGGCAGATGGTGTTGCTTGATGGTATGAATAGTAATTGTTGCAGGATGTAAGTTGTTCCAAGTTAAGCCAACTTTTGCAATTAACTGAGGGTGATTCAAGGTGTTCAAGAGATACCACAGATTTGAGACTGCACCCAAAGTGCCTATTACTATTGGTACTGACTTTGTTTTCTTTTGCCCCTGTCATTCTACTTCTATTTGCACATTTTTGTATTTTGTGATTTTCTTCAGTTCTTTCTCTTCTTCTGCTGTCTCAATTACTGCAGCATCCACTATCCAGACTTTTTTGTCTTTTTTATCAATAATTGTTAAATCTGGGATATTGTGTGGCAAGTATTTCTCTGTTTAAATTCTAAAGTCCCAGAGCATTTTAGCTTCGTCATTTTCTATTACCTTGTATATTTTGCAATCTCACCAGTTCCTGCTTGCAGACAAATGGCATTTCTTGTAGATATTCTAACGCACCATTTTTGCTACTTTGTCATACCATTGATTGTAGTAATTCTGTGTGATCCTCTTGCAGTAGCTGATTGTCCACAGTTTCTTCAGCTTCTTTGCAGAGGTTACATTTGCTGTCTGATGCTGTTTTATCAATTCTGACTTCATATTTTTATTATTATTATTTTGATAATAATTTACTATCAAGATCATTGTAAGCTATTATGTGTTATACTGCTTTTATTTCAGAACATGTATAAGACCAGTAATATGTCCTTTATAGATATTATTGCAATTTTGTCTTGAAGCCAATGTTAAGCATTATGTATAGCAAATGCTATTGACTATCATTACCTCTAGAATGCATCTTACATGTTTCTTTTATATCCTACAAGACTATGTGAAAACATTTCTGGAGTGGCTTATAAAAAGGTTAAAGAAGAATATCTGTCCTTTCCTGCTATTTAATTAGAGGAAAAGAGGTCTTGTGGTCCTGTTTTTTCCCCTGTCTAATTTCAAATATATACTGTAAGAGATTGATTTGGGTCTCTGGTAAGAGATTTCCGTTCCTTTTCTATTCCTTTCCCACATCCTGCTGCTTAGAAGAGAGAGGAAAAGATGTAAAAAAAAGTGGCATGACATAGTGAGGGTAAACAGATATCTCCACCCATTTTTCCCCCTATCTGCACTCATTCAGCTGTGCATACCATGTAACCTGTAACACATACCCCTTAACATACAGCTTTCAATAGAAAAAGGTTACAATGCAAATTCTGACTTCATGGTGTACCTCTGTAAAAAAACCACAGCACTCAGTCAAGGAGGCCAAATCCACTATTGTGAGAGATTAAATGTGTCACCAGGAGTTTGTGGGAAGTTTGTTTGACCAGACAAATTACAGTAGGAAAGGGGAGCAGAGAAGAGGCAGTATATTCTAGGTAGATACCAAATCAAATTGAGATTATTTAATATTTTGGGATTTTCCTATTCATTTCTATACATAAATATAAATGGAGATATAGTATACATTAAGACAGACTCATTCCCTGCATCTACTTCAGTGTATTAGGGCTATGGTGGGAAATAGATATACCGTGTAATCAGCCTTTCTTCCTATTAAGGTACTATGCTAGCATTGTTTTAGAAAGCTGCATAGTCCATGAACCATGACTGAATATTGTGTCAATTGTCAACCACTATGTGTGCCAGAATGCATTACACATAAACAGCTGTTTTACAACTATTGGAGAAAATGCCTCCTTGATATTCAATTGAATTAAAGCTGCTGCTTTTATAGTCCATGTCTTTGTAGTATGAGTTTAGCAACAAAACAAAAATGAGGAGCACAGCAATTGAAGCAGATGTTCCATGAAACTCTTCCTATAGAAAAGACAAGGGTCTGGTGCAGAGCTCATCAGTAAAACATGAGAATCTACTTGAGTAGAAAAATCACAATCTGGTACCCACAGGCAATTGCCTGCATCTCATGTAAACTAATAAATTAAAGATGCAGCACCATTTTTCCTTGTCTTTCCTTTGTCAAATGCAATCATTTAAATGTGGATTTTAGTGTGGTTGAATGTAGGAAATAAAAACATACTAGCTACACCTTCTTTATATGCACAGCTTTCTTCTCATATTATCATTTTCTTATCAGCTTTTTGTGTAAATGGATGTAGATGTGTGTGTGTGTGTGTGTGTGCTTGTGTGTGTGTGTGTGTGTATTTACACCTAGAATAATACTGTGTATTCTGCCCTGAGGGTTTTCACTGGAGGAAAAAAAAAAGCAACTTTCAAAGTCAGTCTGCTCCCAAACCCCCTAGCCAAGATATTCCAGGTTTTGTTTTTTTTAATCCTTTACAGTCATTGGAATAAGAGATCTGTTTCCCATCAGCTTTTATGAATTTTTCTTCAGATGTTGCTTTAAAAATTTCCCCCCCTCAACATTAAATTTGAAAACAGTGAGTCTGAATGGGAAGAGGATATTATTATGTTCCATATTATAAACATAATGTTTGGGAGAAGACTAATAATTCTTAGACGTTGTTTGTAAAAACAGATATTATTGTTAGTAGCACCGCATGAGTGACGCTTTATATTTTTAAAGATATTGATTAAATTTACATTTGTAACATCTCATAAAACCAGAATCTCTCTGTATTTATATGGGTCAATTTTAACATGCACAAAAAGGAAGAACAGTCTGGTATGGTCAGTGTCATATACAACCACTTTATAAAAAAAAACCAATGAGTAACAGACATTGTATTTCTTTCTAAGCTGTGCATTGTCATTTCTTTAATCTGATTTTTCCTCCTCCTTTTTTAACTATCAGGAAAGTGTTTTAATGAAAATTTAATAAACTTTTTTTCCTGATGTAAAGCAATTTGATGCTAAGTGGGATAAAATGCAAAGAGAGCACTTCCCAATAAAATTTTAATGCCACATCCCAATTTTCTAATGGAGGTATCAGAATTGCAAAGTAGCACAACTCTATTCCAACTAATAATAAATCAGGTGCTAAGAGCAGCACCTCCAGCAAATGGTGGACTCTAGCCAAGCAACGGGAGACTTACAAGGACAATTGGTTCCTTTCATTTAAAAACTGGGTGATCTCTTCTCAAATGGCTAAGAAAGGGTTGGATGTTGTGTACTTTATGACATATATTAAAAGCTGCAGCAGGACTTAAATTTGTCCATGTTTAATAGTTAACTAAATTTAGAACAAAAGATTGCAACTGATGGTTATCTCAATATTGTTCCTTGGTTAGAGGTTATTTAGAGTTTAAAATGGTTCAATGCAAAACAATCTTTTTTTTTTATTAAAGAGTTTTACAAAAACAAAATTTTACAATATATCCCCAAATCCCTCCCACCCCAAACCCACCCACTTCCCCCCCCCACTTCCCAGAGCTAAATACAGGATTATAGTTACAATAATCATATTCTAAATAAAAATTATGCATAATATACAATTAACCAAATTCATAATGTGCTTTAACTCCCCTTTGACATAACTACAAACAAAGTACCAATAACAATATCCCACTAAAATCTACTCATAAGCTAAATGGAACTTTTTAGTCCCATATTTGTTCTGAATATAATTTATCCATCTCCTTCAAACTCAATGCAAAACAATCTTGATGTTGGTCTCCTGCTTGTTATGTTTTTTTTAGAGCACCAAAAGTGTTGGAAAAATACTGCTGAGAATTATTAGTTTGTATGTATAGATAAACAGCACATTCCTATTAATGCCAAAGGAATTATTTGTGAGTAAACCAAATATGGGCTATGGCCTATGTGTTCTAGTTGTTGACTTCCTATTATATACAGCATCTAGATATGCTATATTATTATTGGCGATAGAATAAAATTTAAGGATTAAACTACACTGGGAGGGGACTTCATTTATAGAAGTTGGCCATATAAAGATTTAAATTAACATTGTGATACCTGAGGTATTTCATCTAAGGGTGGGTGAGAGGAAAAATAAGCAGAATGGTTAATCTTTGTGGCTTAACTTAAAACAGTTAAAGCAGTTGAAACAATTATGGTTGATTTCATGAATATGATAATGAATATTGTGCTAATATATTAGAAAATATATATTAATTTAATTAATAACATTTAAATTTGAAAGTACACTATCTTCTGGACAGTGGACAGTAAATCTTTTGCAAGAGAAAAAAAATTGAGAGATTAAAAAAAAATCTTTATGAAATGAGAAAAAAATGGACCAGAATGATTATTATTGCAACTACTACTTATAGATATAGGTCCTTTTTATTATGATTGTGTTATATTCATTCCCAGTTTCTATGTGTGAATTTTTATATGCATTTCTCATAGTATATGCTCTCTTTTTTTCTTTTTTTCTTTTTCTTTCTTTCTTTCTTTCTTTCTTTCTTTCTTTCTTTCTTTCTTCTTTCTTTCTTTTTTATTTTCATTCTTTCTTTCATTCTTTCTATCAGTTTGTAATGCTGCTTATCACAATAGTGATTCTGGGTTACAAACAAAATAAAAATAACATAAAAATAATTACAACCAACCATACAAAAATTAAAATACATAGAAGCCAAGAAAAGTATCAAAATCGAGAATAGCTAGGAATTGGGTCCTTTCATACATTGGGGGGAGGGGCAAACCCAGACAGAAAACCAAGTCTTTAGTGCCTTACAAAAGACCAGCAAGGTTGGAGACATCCCAATCTCTGAAGGACTTATAAGGACTTTATCCAGCGTGTTATGCACATGTTTGCTTATATTTTTCTTTATATTACCTGCATATTTTAAGGTAACATTTGAACTTATAAGTTATCACAAAAATCAGTATTCTTGTGTAAAAAAAAATGCATGTCTGAAGGTTACTCCTATATCTATCTACATGCACAAATACCAGCTTCATTTTATTTTCCTTTCCTCTTTTAACCATTTTGACCAAATAAGATTTCTGTGCTAAGGAGAAGAATTATTAAAAAAGGAATCTAAGTAACACTATCAGCAAAATTGTGCTCTGACCACATTTGGATTTCCAGATGCAGTTCCAGTCACCACAACTCAAAAACAGTACTGTGAGCAAAGTTGCAGAAAAGCACAACCACAATTGTCAAGGAGCTGGAACAACTCCCAGTGATGAAAGATTAAAACATGTTGTAAACTTAGAAAAAAGGTAATAAAGGGAAGGACAGCGCTGAACAGTATAAAATTATACATTGTCTAGAAAAAGCAGATAGAGAGTAACATTGCTCTTTCAGTCATATTATTAGAATTTGAGGTCATCCAGTGAAGATGAATTGTCAAAAATTTAGGCCAGAGAAAGAGGATTTTTTTTTTCCTGATAGAACAATGTTTAACTGTGAAATTCACCTATGTGTGATATAACAGTAACAACATGGCTGGTTTTATAGAGGATTAGACAAATTTCTGGGGAGTAAGGATATCAGTTAAAACAATCATATTAGACTTAGCAGAACTCATTATGGAATGCAAGTGGGGAATATTATGGTTTTAGGTGATTAAAGAAACTGCTAACCTATTTGAAGGTAGAAAAGTATCTGGAAGCTGGGCAGTTAAAGTAAACAATATATCTTAATTTTAATAGTTTAAGTTGTTATGGTTTTATTGTTTCTAACTGCTGCTATATTTTTATACTTTTAATCTTTTGTAGTAATTGTTTTGCATTCTGTTATTTAATCTGCTTGGCAATTGTAGTTATAAGAAAAATGAGTAATAAACTGTGTAAGTGAATAAATAAATACAATTTGGCTATTTTGTTTCACTTTTATGTTAAGCTTTTTGAATGAAGGGAGAATAGTATAGGCTTAGTTAAAATGTGAGGTCATTGTAAATACTGTATTTTCTCTCTTTAACTTGAGTTTATTGGGGTAGTTTGGAATACACAGATGTTTCTCTTTCCCACTGAAAAGGATAATTGGTAAACATTCCAGGCAACTATATTCAGCTTATCATAGAAATAGGCATATTTTTATGGCTCTCTTTTGTGGGGCTATTTAAGAGGGGTGAAACTAAAGTATATTCCTCCAAGCGTAAGCTAGGCAAAAATTATCCTGACCTTGCTAGAACTATATTAGAACAAACATATGGTCTCCAAGGACATCAATTAAATTACATTTTTGTCACAATTGAAAAATGAAGGGAGGGTTGTCTTGTGTTATCTCTCAAAGGTTCATTTCTCAATACTACCTCCATTTAAACTGGGGTGTCATCTTCCTTAAACCCCTATAAGCAACAGAAAAGAGGTGCGGCAGGTCAGATCTGAGACATATTGAAAGAGATGTGTGAAGGAGCTGTCCTTCACTTTCATAACCATTAAATTCACTCAAGATTTTTTAATAATAAAAAATGCAGGGTTGTGTGACAACATTCATATTTTTTTCATGAACCTGTCTTTTCAAATTCTCCAACTAATGTTACATATAGTGACAAAGTCAGCATCACTTGCAGCATTTACCTATATTGCAACTATTTGAACCATCCATCTATCAGATTTCTGACTGCTGTTGACAAACCATTTTTTAAAAAAAACAAACGTATGTACAAACAAGGAGACAAGAAAGTCTACATACAAAGATATATATGAAAGAAACAGAGTCCTAAAACACACCATGGCAATACAAAACATAATAATAATAATAATAATAATAATAATAATAATAATAATAATAATAATAATAATAATTAATAATAATAATAATAATAATAATAATAATAATAATAATAATAATAATAATAATAATAATAATAATAATAATAAGGCAGGTTGTTCCACTGGTTAGTTGTTCTAACTGTCAGGAAGTTTCTCCTTAGTTCTAGGTTGCTTCTCTCCTTGAATAGTTTCCATCCATTGCTTCTTGTCCTGCTTTCAGGTGCTTTGGAGAATAGCTTGGCTCCCTCTTCTTTGTGGCAGCCCCTGAGATATTGGAACACTGCTATCATGTCACCCCTCACCCTTCTCTTCATTAAACTACACATACCCAATTCCAGCAACCGTTCCCTATATGTTTTAGCCTCCAGTCCCCCAATCATCTTTGTTGCTCTTCTCTGTACTCTTTCTAGAGTCTCGACATCTTTTTTAAATCATGGTGACCAAAACTGGATGCAATATTCCAGGTGTGGCCCTACCAAGGCATTGTAAAGTGGTATTAGTACTTCACGTGATCTTGATTCTATCCCTCTGTTAATGCAGCCTAGCACTGTGTTGGCTTTTTTAGCAGTTGCAGCACACTGCTGACTCATATTTAAGTGATTGTCCACTAGGACTCTGAGATCCCTCTCACAGTTACTACTATCGAGCAAGGTACCACCTATACTATACCTGTGCATTTGATTTTTCCTGCCTAAATGCAGAACCTTACTTTTTTCACAATTGAATTTCATTTTGTTAGATAGTGCCCAGTGTTCAAGTCTGTCCAGATCCTCCTGTATCTTAAGCCAATCTTCTGGAGTATTGGCTATTCCTGCCAGCTTGGTGTCATCTGCAAATTTGATGAGTTCCCCATCTATCCCCTCATCCAAATCGTTGATGAAGATGTTGAAGAGCACTGGGCCCAGAACAGAGCCCTGGGGCACCCAATTACACACTTCCTTCCATGTAGATGCAGTTCCATTGAGGACCACACGCTGAGTATGGCCTGTCAGCCAGCTACAAATCCATCTGGTGGTGATGCTATCTAACCCACATTTTTTCTATCTTATCAAGTAGAAGGTTGTGATCTACTTTATCAAATGCCTTACTGAAATCTAAGTAAATTATATCTACAGCATTCCTCTGGTCCACTAGTTTTGTCACTTGGTCAAAGAATGCAATAAGGTTTGTCTGGCACGATCTGTTTTTGACAAACCCATGTTGGCTTTTAGTGATAACTTTGTTCGCATCAAGGTGTTCGCTGATTTGTTGTTTGATTATCTTTTCCAGAATCTTCCCAGGTATTGAGGTCAGGCTGATAGGTCTGTAGTTTCCTGGATCTATTTTTTCCCTTTTTTGAAGATGGGAATGAGATCAGCTCTCTTCCAGTCCTCTGTTAGTTCCCCAGTGCTCCAGGATCTTTGAAAAATATAGTTCAGTGGTTCTGAGATCACGTCTGCCAGTTCCTTGAGAACCTTGGGGTGTAATCCATCTGGTCCTGGTGATTTGAACTCGTCTAGGCTGGACAGGTGCTCACTTACCATTTTCTTGCCTATCGTAACTTGTGTTTCTATTTTGTTTTTTATGGCACTGGTTTTGGTAGGTTGGACTGTTTTTTCCCTTTGTGTAAAGACAGATGCAAAAAACCAGTTAAATAGTTCTGCTTTCTCCCTGTTGCTTGTCACCTTCTTGCCACTTTCCCCCACTAATGGACCAATCATTTCCTTAACTTTTTTCTTGTTTCTTATATGTTGAAAGAAGCTTTTTTTGTTATTTTTGACTTTGGTCGCAAGCCTTAGTTCATTTTGAGCCTTAGCTTCCCTCACTTCATCTTTGCAGGCACGGGCTGTTTGCTGATATTCTGCCTTAGTTATGTGCCCCTCTTTCCACTTCTTATACTTGTACTTTTTATCTATCAGTTTATCAGAGAATTCTTTATGCAGCCATGCTGGTTTCTTTTGAAAGCTGTTATTTTTCTTCTTTGTTGGTATTGTGCTAGACTGGGCCTTTCTTATCTCACTTTTCAAAATTTCCCAAGCTTCTTGAGTTGTTTTCCCCTTTAGGATTCTCATCCATGGAATTCTTCCCAAGGTCTCTCTAAGTTTATTGAAATTAGCTCTTTTAAAGTCCAAGACTCTAGTTTGGCTGTATTCTATTGCTTGTGCTTCCATAATGTTGAATTCCAATATTGCATGATCACTTCCCCCCAAGGTTCCTGTGGCTTTGACACTTTCTATCATTTCATCTCTGTTAGTGAGAATTAAATCCAATATGGCTAATCCCCTAGTTCCCTTCTCTACTTTTTGGGAGAGAAAGTTGTCTGCTAGGTTTGTCAGGAATCTGTTAGATCTTCCACTTGGTGCAGAGTTTGTCTCCCAGTTGATATCAGGGTAATTAAAGTCCCCCATCCTACATACCTTAGTTAACTGACTAGCAAAAAGTTCATCTATTTCCTCTGCTTGGTTGGGCAGCCTATAGTATACACCTATGGCAATGTCATTTTCCCCCCTTTTATATTGACCCAAATGCATTCAAGTTTACTGTTTTCATCATTGTTGTGCTCTATTTCTGTAGAGATAAAGTTATTTCTTATATATAGAGCAACTCCACCTCGTCTTTTGTTTAGTCTATTTCTTTTAAATAATTTAAATCCCTCTAGCTGTGTGTTCCATTTGTGGGTTTCATCCCACCATGTTTCTGTAATGGCAACAATATCATATCCGCCCTCATTTACCTGAATTTTTAGTTCACCCTGATTACTGTTCATATTCTGCGCATTGGTGTACAGACATTTGAGTCCTTTATGACTGACCCTGTGTTTACTTTCTACATAACTTGTGTGGTGCCTAAGTTCCCTTATTTTCTTAGATTGCCGGGGACAGTGATGTTCTGTATCAATTAACACACTGTCCCCGTTGTTTAGTTTAAATATTCCTTCAGAAAAGCTGTGAATTTATTGCCAAGTAACTCAGTACCTTTCTTGGATGGATGCAGACCATCTCTTTTGTACATTTTTTCATTGGATCAGCTACAGACATCGTGACTAATATAACCAAAGCCTTCTCCTTTACACCACTCCTTTAGCCACATATTAAATTCTGCTGTATGCTGGCCTTTTCCATTTTGCTCCTTATACACTGGTAAGACCTCTGAAAAAGTGAGCCTACAGCCTATTCTGCTGAGTTCCTGCCCCAAGCTCTGGAAATCATTCTGCACAGAGAGTACATCATTTTGAGGCAGATCGTTAGTGCCAAGATGTACAATGGCATCCACATCACAGTCTTTGCTGGCATTGTTGACTATTTTGAAAATACGCTTCTTGTCCCTACTGGCAGTAGCACCTGGAAGACACCTGACGTCTTTTGAAACCTCTGTATCCTTTCCTAAATTAACATCCCTTATAATTGAGTCACCAGCCAGAAGGTGGCTTCTCTTTTTGAGTACCTTTCTTTTCTTGCATGACTGATGTGTAATACCTGATTCGCACTTCTCCCTGTCAGAAACAAGTTCATCTCGGACCATGGTCCCCTGCTTATTTGAGTTATCACAATTACCTTGACCTGTTTCCTTAATGTCCCTGTTAAGGTCAGCAAGGGCACTGTATCTGTTATGCAGGGACACAGCTAAAGCTTTGGGTTTATGGTTCACAGCTCTCACCCTGCCAGATCCCACAGTTGTCCACACTGCCCTTCTCCTGCAGGATCTTTGTGGTAGAGGGGGCTGATAGCGTGGAGGCTCAGTAGAGTAGGAGGGCTGAACTGAGCACCTAATTTCTGCCTGAAGAGCGCAGATTACAGACCCTAGATGAATAATCTGTCCTTGTAGACTAGTAATTTGTGTACATATAGGACAGTTTCCCAGTTTGAAAAGAGTGCTGCGAAAGACAGCTGCAAAACAAGTGTTGCACTGAACTAAGCCAGACATGCTGAGATGAAAGGAATCTCAGATGCACTTGCCCTGAATATACCACCACTATTTTTGATTTTGTTATATGATTCGTGCTCCGTTAGGCGCGCGGGCCGCTACTGTGCCCCTCCACCCACTTCTCCTTAACTTACAGTTTTGTAGCTTTTCCCAGCAGCCTCTAGCAGTTTAAAAGCAAAGAGGGTCCAATCAAGGACTTAGCTACTGTGCCCCTCCACCCACTTCTCCTTAACTTACAGTTTTGTAGCTTCTCCCAGCAGCCTCTAGCAGTTTAAAAGCAAAGAGGGTCCAACCAAGGACTTAGCTACTGTGCCCCTCTACCCACTTCTCCTTAACTTAGAGTTTTGTAGCTTTTCCCAGAAGCCTCTAGCAGTTTAAAAGCAAAGAGGATCCAATCAAGGACTTAGCTACTGTGCCCCTCCACCCACATATCTCAGATCATCATTAAACATGGGAAACATGGGAAAACTGGCCATGCTAAGCATAGAATTCCAATTTGTAAGCAAAAGCCTTTTCTATTAAGAGACTTCGTTTCTGTTTTTCAGTTTGGATGAACTAGTGGCTAACTAATTTTCTAATAAAGCTAAAGAAATACAAAGCTGTCTTTAATAAAATAACAGCTGAGATACTATAGATGTACAGAAATCTATACTACCATAAAGTGTTCACAGACTGTTCTTTTCAGAAGCAATGTAAGCCATTTAAGGGGCCATTTTAAGAATAGAACTATGTTGAAAACAATCAGATGATTTGATAAGAGTTATTCAAATTATTAATGAAAAGGTGTAAAAACACATCTAAGAACATGCTAATAATTGGAGACATTCTGCCAGCCTTTGAATTAGAGCGGATCAAAAAGAGACTTCACAGAAAGGCCACAACTAAGCTTTGCTGAAAAGGTTCCCCCGCACTTGCATGCTAGTCGTTTTCGACTCTAGGGGCCGGTGCTTATCTCCGTTTCAAAGCTTGTCCAAGGACGTCTCCGTGGTCATGTGGCTGGCATGACTAGACACCAAAGGCACACGGAACGCTGTTACCTTCCCACCATAGTGGTCCCTATTTTTCTACTTGCATTTTTATGTGCTTTCGAACTGCTAGGTTGGCAGAAGCTGGGACAAGTAACAGGCACTCACTCTGTTACACAGCACTCGGGATTCAACCCGCCAAACTGCCGACCTTCTGATCGACAAGCTCAGCATTCTAACCCACTGAGCCACCACTGAGATAGGATATAGTAATAAATATTGCAAATTTTATTTTGTTTTTCTTCCGTCCCTCTCATGCCTCAGTGAATCAAGTAGGAGCCAGCCTGAATTTTTTCTTGTTTTATTATCTCCCTTTCTAGAACAGGGAATGCTTCTGTTTTCTTTGGTTATGTTATGATTTGTAACCATTTGCTTCAAGGGCATCTCCCTGGCTCTTTAGGAGTTCTAACAGTAGTTTTATTAAACAATGTTATTAAACTAGCAAGTTACAGAGAGTCACTGGTCATAACTGGGAACCTGACTCATAGACGTCATATACAGGGACAGTTTTCCCAAGGCCTTAAGGTTGTGGTAGTTTTGACTCTGGCTCTGGAAGTAGACTTTCTATGCAAAATAATATCTGTCAATGTATACTTTCAGTGATGTCTACCCCTGCCATTGTTGTCTTGATTATTTCAAGTCTCAGTAATTCTTTGCATGCTTCATCTTCATGCCCTCCTGTTCTTACGATGCACTTTTGGGCTGAGTGAATAGGGCAGGAGTGGGGCCTGGTATCTTAGACAGAATTTGCTTGAACATTATGATGAAAAAGAGGAGGCCACTATGGTACGAAGAACTTAAATGCTTTCCATCCTGTTTTCCATAGGAGAAACACTAGTAACCATCTGGAAAATATTTAAGGTAAAGTTTTCCTCTGTTATTTGGCATATGCATCATTAACTTCATGGTTTCCCATTTATACTTCCATTTGTTAAGGTATCCTCTTCCTCTATCATCATTCACTCCCCTTCTTTCCTCCCATAATTCTTTTCTTTGTCTAGGCTGATGTGCAAACTTCCAATTTGCAATTCTTGTTTTTAAATTTTCACAGTGGTTTCCCTTTGCCTTCAGAGTTTTCTACAAGAACACCAGCTTTTCTGTGTGAAAGGTATGGTTTCAGAGAAATATAATTGTAATTCACTTCTCTTTTTGGCATATTTCATTAATTTTGCATATGCTATAGTATCTACTCTCCATGCTTGGATAGCATTTCCTGCATTAGAAATAGATCTAAATTTCCCTGCTCATTACTTCAAGTTAATTTAGTAGATTAAAGTCCATGTATTGACCATTCACTCTTTTTGTCTTACAGCCTACTTGGGCACACAATGCAGTCTCCTTCCTTTGTTTTGCAACCATAGCTTAGTAACTGAGCTGGGTATGGTGGAAATAGTTGCAAGATACACATACAAAACATACACTTGGAGAGGATACAACAATCACTTTAATAAAGCTAAAAAGTTATAATGAGTTATTTGTCACTTGCTATAAAGATTGAACACCACCAGAGACTGATAGTTCCTATATAGTCTTAGAAATTAAAAATGAGCATATATATAAATTTAACTTTAGGGTTTTTTTGTTTTGTATTGTTTTGTTTTTAAATTAATATGGATAAGGATACAACATGAATACTTTGGACTTAACCTATGAGAAGCATGAATGCCAGTGAAAATTATTATTGTTCTAACAGTTTGTCCCTACATTCTACTTTGAACATAGAGTTATAAATATAGTCATTATTAGTATCCTTGAGAATCTTGTAGTTTTGGAGAAATACAATTTGCAAAACAAAGGTCATTGATTGATGCAACAAGAGTTACAACTCTGTGAAGATATATGTCATAAAGGAGTAATTGTGACATGTATATGAGATACTTCAGCAATTAAAGCTATTGTAGCTAGATATATTGATTTTTACATTAAAGTGGTCAACAAAGGCGGAGATATTCAGGAATCATCAATGACCTGGGTATAAGCATGCAGAAGGCATATAGAACAATAAAATTTCCCTCTAGAGGTAAAAAAAAGAATATTCCCAAGAATTATTTCCTTTAGTGAGCCATTGACTTTAATGGTCTGAGGAGGAGGAGGAATAATACATTGACACACTATTGAAATTCAGACATTATTTAAATGACTTTTTTTTCCCTTCAGGCTTCTCAGAGTTTTAAGAACAGTTTCAAGCCTCCCAAGAATTGAGATTTTATAGTGGCTTTGTTTAGCCATCCAAAGCACAGCTACAGTATAATTCCTATTTTATTTTTCCGAAGGAAGTTTCAAAACTTATTTTAGTTTCTTTTTGTACTCTAATCTAACTAATGACATCTCTATGCACACTATCATGCATTCTCAAATCTGAACTGGGAGAAGTGGAATTGCCCCAGGCAATTGACAGATGAAAAGGGTAAGTATCCTTTTTCCTCTCTGAATATTCCATCCCAGCAGTTGAACCTTAAATCTAGCTTAGTTTTACACTCTGTTTCTAGCGGGAGAGAAGAAAGTATTGAAAATGATCTGGAAATGATCTGCATGGAAGGAATTTGAACAGGAGACAAAAGATGGCTTTATTCACAATACGTATGCAATGCATATTAGTCCTACAAAAAGAACAATAATTCATCTAGACTAGTGATGGAAACCTACAACATGCATGTCATAAGTGTCACACCATGTCATTTTTGGTAACATGTCAGACCTCTGGACCCTCTGGAAGTCACATGAAAGAACCCTTCTCTTGCATGTTCCCTGGAGCCTCCCAAAAGTACACAGAACCAGAACTCTTTTCGGAGGCTGCAAGGCCACACAAGAGCATTCTCTGAAGTTTCTGTTGTCATGCAACCTGGAGCTCCCTGGTATTCTGAAAAATATTTATAATTATATATCAATATTTATTAAATAATAAATTTAAATAATTTAATTTATTCATCTTTGTTATAAGACGAGCCCAGACAAGTCACCATCACTGACCTAGACAAAGTAACTTCACGTTGTGAAACTGTTCTCTTTGTAACAACACTTTGATTCCTCCAGCATGCCTAATAGTGAGGAAAGACATCTGTCAGGTCTTGTACAGGGGCCCCTTCTGGTCATTGGAATGATTATAGGCAGTTTCACATGGCAGGAGAAGCAAAACAAGTGACCACTTTGTTTTTCAGAAGAGGGTGAAGAAGGCCAAACTTGACAAAGGAGTTTCAAAGAAAGAAGGTTCAATGCTCAAAGCATCATCAAAGACAAACAACCCCTCAAAGCACTGTTCAGAAATAATACATAAGTTGATTAATTATTATGCATTACATTGTCCATTTATTTAAAGTATTTCTGTCCTACTTTTCCACTACAACTTAACCAAAATCCCTTGCTTGCATTTAAGCAATGACTTTTTAGAAGCAGCATAGAATCCAAGAATTCAAAAGGTGACGTTTCAGAGAAACGCCCCTCATCATATCATAATGTATCCAGCTTTTCCTTCTTTTTCTTAAATACTCCCCATTTCTGAAATGAAGTTATGGTCAGAAGTAAAAAGATGGGAACAAAAGCAGAAATTAATTTTAAAACAGGTAAACTATTGGTCTACAATTAAATTTAAAGTGAGTAGGTAACCTAAGGTCTTAAACCACTCTCCCTTAACATTTTTAGATGGGTAATACCCAAAATTACACTGTAAAAACTAATATACGATTCAAACAATTTTAAAAATGGTCACCATAGAAACCTTGGAAAACGAACAGAAAAGAATCTTGACTCTGCTTCTATCTGTGCTACTTTTCCACTCATCTACATCATTGCTCCACTTCATACAATCTTCACCCCCGTCCCCAACAATCTTAGCATGAACTGCCACCCATGAAAAGGTGGTTTCTACCTGACTCAAATTATAAGATCAGATGAAAGGAAATAAACATTCCAACACAATCAAATAAACATTTAAAACAAAAAAACACAGACTCTATAGGCTGCAGTGGAAAAAAATAAGAGAGAATGAATCACCCTACTCAGTCAACTGCCTATTATGTATTTGTCTTAATAGGGTATTTGTTAGGAAAGCAAGGAACAATAACTCAGCACAGTTGGGAATCAACTAACTTTTCAAAGTCAAAAAGCATCCCTCCAGAATTTCAATTCACAAGCAGAAAGATCAAATGGAAAAAAAATATGTATTGACACATAAAACGTTTTCACACAAGTCACTTGTCTTTATCTCTTTGATTATTCTGATTTCATGTTTCAGTTTGGCTCCATCTTCTCGTTATCAGCCTCAGGTGGGTGAATTCTGAAACTATCTTCCAAGTAATAGCAGCTACTTCCACCTTTGAAAAGCAGTGAAATAATTACTGATCTCCGTGTTAAATTATATTTTCCTCTTTAAATATGTTTAACAAAATTACAATCCTGAAAAGTTTAAACTTTTGACTAGTTATGTGAGAAAAAAATAAGAGATCTAAGGTAAAATGTAACTTGTTGATAGTGGCTAGAAAAGATAAATACTATACAAGCCATTCTGAATTCATAATTGAGGCACACCTTTCAAGCCTTTCAAGTCATAACAACCGGTTGAGGCTGTAAGAGACATCCTTTTTGATCTAGATGATTAGTACATTATGTGGGGCTTGATGAAGAGCAAGGCCTCTTCCAGCTCTATAATTCTATGAAATTCTAGCCCAAATCTTGCTCTACATCATGTACATCTTCAGTGAAAGATGCACTATCCAATTTCCTAATGCAAAGCCTTCAAGTCTAGGAGGTAAAGAAATTGCTTTTACAAAAGAGTGCCTTGAGAGATTCAGTTATAACTGAGTCTATATGCTCTGCTCATCCTTATTATGATCTCTTTAACAGCAATACAATTATTAAGATTTGTTTAGATTGAGACAGGATGAAAATGGTATAAAAAGCAAATGAACAAAGGCATTTTTCCTAGTGGTACAACATGGAGTAACTAAGCTCTGTCACAATGAGCCTCAAACCGGTTCCAAGTATTACAAGTGTGTAGAGACTGCAGCAGAAATTTGCAACTTATTTCACACTTGCTATCATTTTACTAATAACAAGTGTGAAATAACAAGTTGCAAATTTCTGCTACAGCCTGTAATGACAGTGAGAATAACCGTGAGAACTAGTAATAAGTGGAACAACTAAGACAACTATGATAAAAGAGAAATCTGAGTCCAAAGCAGGAATGCAATTTGAGAAAGCATTTCATACTTGACCCTTCCTAGTTCTCTTGAACATAAAGGTAGGGAGCGGGGTGAGCAATTCTGGAACATTCTAGGCCAGCTTTCTTCTAGCCTGGTGCAATTTCAAGTTTGTTGAGACTTTAGTTTCAACCAAGATAGCTAGCCATGCTGGCCATTAGTACTGAGAATTGAAGTTGTAACAGATCTGGAAACAGACCATTATGGGACCAACTACACTGTGAATTGCATTGTGACAGTAGGTATATATAACTTGTTTTTTTAAAACTGTAACTATTATTTGGTATATTCTCCTTTTTTTTCTTGTAGACATTCTCTTTGAAAACCAAGGTATAATCAATAGCCCAACAATGGAATTTATTTCCACAGAAGAGAAGTTTATAAAATCTTTTTCATCAAATGTTGTAACCTTACAAGGAGGCCAAGTTTGACATCAGGGCACACTAGGCAGTCTTCTGTGAAACAAGCCCCTTTATTGGTCTTCTAGGAAACTGAAGTTTAAAGATAATGTTTTGAAAAATATGGTGTGAAGCAACTTGACATTCAGCAAAGGCTCCCCATTTACATCTGAAGGAGTTTGTTTTTCTTCAGAAAGAAGTACAGATTTTTCCTCACTTAAAAATAAACTAGAATAAAATACAAGTTAGAATGTATACTTTTTATTTTCCCCCTCTTGTGCATTAGTTAGTCTTTAAACTATCAATTTCAGAATTTTAAATTTATCCTATTCCTGCCATAAATACATAACTTGTCCATTTTGTTTCTTAGTGCTTGCCACTCTGAGGCTGTTCATTAAATTCTTCCCTCAATAGTCAGGAAATTTTATTAAGGTGTGTGTGTGTGTGTGTGTGTGTGTGTGTTGTGTGTGTAAAATAAAGGTGAAATATAATTGCATTCAGAGTACATTTGTAGTACAGAATCACATTGTATCTAGGTTCCCACAAATTAATTCCTCATAATTGGCAAAGATTTGTAAGCTTATAGGTAGCAGGTCATATTATTTTGTACTTTTAAGTTTTTTCTGATAGTTAACTATATTAAAAAAATAACAAGCAAGTCTCTCAGAGATGGTCCTCAAACTTGAGTTACATATTGGCACAATACAGATAATCAATAGACATTACTCTGGTAGAATAACTAATCAAAATTGTTAGAATTTTAAATTTAAGTGTACATGATATCTTTATACTATCTTGCTTATTAGAAACATATCAAAAGAAATAGTTCACTAATAGCTAAAATATTAATTATAATTCAGGACTTAATTCCCTAAAAGATATTACTGTCAAACGTGTCCCTTTTTTCCACATCAGTTTTGTGCTTCCTGTTTCAGTAAAATCTTGATTCCTGTTTTTCTCATAACACTTATTTACTACCAGTTTATATTTCATAAATTTAAATATATATTTAATAGTTAAGTCTTCAGTTATAAACATAAACTTATTAGTATTTCATTTATGATTCATTAAGATCTACAAGTCTAGAAAATAAATTTCTGGATATGTTCAGCATGTAATTTAAAAACAATTAAGTGATACATATTCAAAGCATTTTCTCTTCACTTAAAAAAAAATACTTAAGAATTGCAGTGCAGTTTTGTTGTTGTCATGTGTAGATATTACACCAGGATATGTTGCCTAATAGTTTGCCATCATAGGAGGGAATCATGACTTCACTGAGTGAATTATACAACTTTACACAATAACATCATGACATGCTTACCTTTGTTGACTCTGGTTTGGCTACATACTGAAGATATTTCACACATCTGGAGGATTAAATACTTTCTTTTGTGCACTGGTTCAACATCAGATCTCAATGAACTCAGAAGTTTGTCTTAGGTTATGAATAATGCTAGAGGGACAGTGCATTTTCTATTATTTATTTAACAAATCTCATATTGAAAAGACAGAATATAAATAAGCTATAGCCAGATGAAACTATTCTACCACCCCTTACTAAATGCTGGAAGAGATGGTTTTCTGCTTCTCTAAGAACAACATTTTTGCTGTTGTTTCTTGTTCTATTTCTTTTAATATAGTATAACGTTCTTTCCTATTATTGGAAAGAGAAGAAAAGTTCACAAAGATGTCAATCTAGTTTAATGAACAGACTGCTGGACAGGTTCAAATTCCTACTCAGCCATGAAACTTTCCAGTGACTTTTGGCTAACTATACCCTATAGGCAACATTTTTTTAGTGAATAAAACATAGAATATATATCTGGTCGGCTAGCTTCATATCTAAAGTGAGATAGAACTGCAATTAAAGAGGGAGGTGCGATTCATTTTACTGCCTGTTTTCCAGGAGCAGTGGTGGAGCAGTGGGCTAATGCCTCCTTAAGTAACACCAGCTGCCTGCAATTAGTGCAGGTTCGCATCCCACCATGCTCAAGGTTGACTCAGCCTTCCATCCTTCCGAGGTAGGTAAAATGAGGACCCAGATTGTTGGGGGCAATTAAGCTGACTTTGTAATAATGCCGCTTGGGGTATATGTGTGTGAAAGCCCTAATAAGCAGGCATATACATACAGTAGAATGAAGGCTACTGCTAAGCTTGTAAGCCGCCCTGAGTCTTCGGAGAAGGGCGGGATATAAATAGAATGAAAATAAATAAAATAAATAAATAAATAAATTTCTGCTCCAGCAAATTTATGTGTGGATTCTTAATAAAATATCATAAATTCTCTGATCTGATTAGAAGCAAAACAGTTCTTAAATTTCTGTTTCATAATTCTTGAAAGTTTTTCCCCTTGCTTTCTTTTCACAAAAAAAATGCCATTTGCTCATGGCATTGTGGGTCTCTCTTTCAATGTCACTTTTTTTCTTGAAGCACTTTCTGGATCAATTATGGCTCTAGCTGCAGGTCACATCCCAAAATGTTCTGCAAAGGAAACTCAACCTCACAAAAGTGTTTTATCTATTTGTGAACACATAGACCACAGTAAAGAACCACAACTACCTTGTAATTTTCCCAGAATCAGATTTCCTTCTTCAAAAAGATGAAAGCCAGATTTTGTTCTTTTTTGTTCTTTATCCCACCAAGGAACTGTTGGGTATAAAACACTCCCAGAAAAATTTTGGGAGATTCTTTTATATTTGTACAATTCAGATATAAAGATTCTAAGTTTGCTTCCATCTATATTGGGATAGCCTGATTTTACACAGACTTAAGATTTCTTATATTACTAAAACCTAGTATTGGTGCATTGTGAGGATTTCTTCAAATATAGATAATTTCTAACCTAGAAGTCTGAGTCATGGTCTCAAATTGAGAAGGTTTCTGTTTGAGGGGGGAAGGGTGTTGTGTTCCAGTAAAAGGCTTCTTTGTTCGAAGGAACTGTAACAAATCCGAAAATTAGTATTTTTTTCAAAAGGTGAATGAGGTTTCAGCAAGCTCAGAACTCATTTACAAATGGGCTGCTATTGAAATCATAAAGAAAAAAATTTGGCTTGCAAACAAAAAGAAGACAAACATCCAAAGAATTATCACTTTCTGTGAGTTATTTTGTTATACAGTATGTGCTAATTACAGGGTATGAGAGGGACTCGAGTATCTCTTAATATATCTTCTCATTCACTGCCAAGGTGTGAAGGCAGAAAGGATCACAAGTAATTCCTTTTATGACTGAAAGACTATGACTAATCAGAGTAGCTAACTTTTAATATCTGGAGCTGGATGATCCTATTTGCACCACTTTGAAGGACAAATACATTATTATCAATGAAGTTAATGAAAGGCAAGATGGGATCTCAAGAAGATGTATTTATTTATCTCAGACACAATATAATCTCATCAGAGAAAGAACTGATTTTAGGAAAGAAACTCATTGGGATACGACTTGAATAGATAGACAATCTGTTAGAATTAACATAGTTATTCAAATAGGACAAAATCAGGGCTTAGTTCATAATCATTAAGTGAGGTTATATGTTAGATGCATGGACAGTAGAATACACAATGGCTTCCAAACAAAGGTCAGTTTTATGCTGTTTAAAAATTAAAAATAATAAAAATAAGGAGATTTGTCTTTCAAGCCACACATACATTGCAAAGTACAAAGTGCCATGAACTGGTATATACTTTTTAGACAGCAGTTTCATATCTTAGTCAAATAATTAAACAGTCTGCCAAATGTGCTCCTAACTGTAGTAATTAATACTTGAAAATCTGTTCTTCTTTTATGTAACTGGAGATCAGAAGTTAAATAAGCACATTTTATGTTGTAAGTATCTGCAGAATAAGATGCACTCTGTAATGATAAAAAATTAATACTCAAAAAGAAGTCTATTTTGAAAAGCCCTTGGGCTCCAAAAACTGGTCCCAAGCTAGCTTCCTGTAGTTGCCAAGAGGACATCACTATCATGCCATCTAAATTTGTGAAGCTGCTTCTCAAACAGGTGTTTGTAACAGCTTCTATCAGTTACAAATGATGCAGTTGGTCTTTTCAGCTGTTTACCTATTAGAATATCCCTCCATGCACTCTGATTTCTGCCCTCTGTATCCCCTAAACTTAGCTTTATGTATGAAATTGCTGCTCTTCAAAGAAATATACTGATGTGGTCCTGTTCAATGTGTAGATGTGTGCAAGTTGAGATCTTCCACTCTGAAAGCTCACCCTACTGGTCTCTTGTCATCCCCTACTTTTGGCTTCTAGGCCTTTCTTTTGTTTGCTTCCTTCCATGCTCTTTTGATTTGCACTCATTTTTTAAACCAGTGGAACTTTTTAATTTCAATACCTAATTTAAACTCTTTTCTTGCCTTTTAATTTTCAATCAGTGAGCTTTGAAATAAATACTGTAGGATTGGTACCCCATTCTTTCAAGTAGCAATTGCTTGGCTTTATTTTTAAAGACAGAATAATCATCTGAACACTAAAGTTTGTGACCCAGGAAAGAGATGGTATCTCTCTGTTGTCAACAATGCATGAATTCCACAGGCTACAATCTTTGTAACAGCAAGAGGTATCTTTGAATTTTTATCTGTCCAAAGAAGAAGCACTACATGTGCTGACATGGAAATGGACTAAGAAGAGATGTTGGTAACTCACTGCAAGCACCTTGGTAAAAAATTACAGTAAATCAAGATATCCCATGATTCAATGCTCCCATGTTGACAAAGACAAATCCTTGTCTATTATGGGATTTTTGCAGTATTTACCCTCTAATATTGCTGATGGTAAGATATTTAACTTCATTACTGTAAAGGTGCTCCCAAATGTATTTGCTGTGCCCAAATTGTACTGCCATCTTGATTTACAGGAGTCCTTGACTTAAAAAAAATTGCTTAACAACTGTTAAAAGTTATAATGGACTTTTAAAAAGCTACTTACAACTTGACCTCAGAGTTACAAATGGTGCACACAACCCTATGGTCATGCAGGCAACCAGCTTGCATTTATGACCAATTGCAGCATCTTTTATTCATATCACCACAACCTGTGACATATTTTTACTGGTTTCCAGCAAAAACATAAATTCAGAAGGATAGATTCACTGAACAACCAAATGATTTTCTTAACAGCCCTGGTGACTTGCTTTACATCATAAAAATGGTCATAAAATCAAGTCTGGTCACATGGTACATCAACTTAATGACCACAACAACGTATGACCAAAATTCCAGGCTGTATTGTAGTTGTAAGTTAAGGAATACTTGTATTCTGTTTGCAACTCTTAAAAGCTATCAATGTTGTCCCAAGTCTATCAGCATCTCCTTTGAAAAATCCAATTTAGATAATTTGTCATTTATTCTGATTTCCCAAAGGAATTATATTTAACTGATATGATAAGATGTACCTGATTGTGGAGGTGAAAGTGGGCTTTTATAACTTACACATAGCCAAAGTCTTATTTTGATTTTACAACTCTGCTTTCAAACATAAAGCAGCATTAACACAGTTTACTATTTGAAAAATTGGTATCAGGTGCATTGATTGCCATTGGTTGTTATGATCATTTCTTGAGTATCCTCCCAAGACAGAAGAGACAACCAAGAAACAAATCTTGACTTTGCAGCAATGGACTTCACACTTCTTGCCTGGATGTCAGCAGATGCTAATTTCCCAGGAGCCTCCTCCACTGAGTACTAAAGACAACCACATTATATGGTTTGAAAGTCAAAACATGGTAAAATATAAGAGTGCTTAGCTATGCAAAACTATTTGGAGATAACCTGATGAAGAAAACCAGGCCCAATCAATAGTACTTAGCTAAGGTCATTTAGGAAACAACTTGCACATGACAAAGAGCTTTGGGATAATGCCAATCTGCCTCTAGAATTCCTACTAACTGGCATTTGACTTTGATTTGTCTCCTAACTTCTTAATGAGTTTTCTTATTTAGATGTTATTTCCCAGTGAGTTACCTTTTTGGTCCTAAATTGGACTGGATTTGTGGTCAAAAGTTTAGTTTAATGGATTATAATGGTAGTAATCCAATGAAAGTTCTGCTGTTTGAAAGAATAACACAGTTGGAAGGGACCTTGGAGATCTTCTAGTCCAACCCCCTCCTCCAGTAAGACATCCTATATCACTTCAAAAGAACACCCATGCTCGAGAACTAAGCTCTTTGTGAACTAATGTGTCTCTTTCCTGTTCAAGAACATCCCCCTACAGATGAAATTTATGCATAGATGATTCACAAATATGCTAAAATATACAGAGAGCAAGGATTAGTCTAGTATGCATTATCCCATTTCTTCTTTAAATGTTTAATTGTAACATATGAAGAATTCAAAACTACTTAGTGCAATCTCATAGAAAGAGAACTTTTTTTTAAAAAAAAGTTAAATGCTTCCCTCCTACTGTACACAATGTACAGGGGGAAAATGCCATATTTGGTGGTGAGATAGAGCCATGACAAAGAAGAGAAAGCCTTTGGATTTAGGAAATACTCAATGCTGCATTCCCTGCTGATTATACATGCTCCCTTCTGGGACTTTTTTTTGTCAAATTAAGAACAAAATCAGTTTTGGATGGCAACAGGAAAATGACATAATAAATTGGATTCCCCATCCACTCCGCCCCTAAATTTTGGCAATTTCCATTTGATGCATCTTAAGTTAGATGGGTTGGTTAGACCATATTTATTTATTTATTTAGATTTTTATACCGCCCTATTCCCGAAGGACTCAGGGCGGTTTACAGGGCAGCATAAAATACAATATAAAGATAATATAAAATTAAAATAAATTTAATTAATTAAGCCCAACAATTAAAACAAAATATAAAAAGCTAAAACCCCTTCAGTCCAGGCCTGATAGATCGAAAAACCAGGTTTTCAGGTCCCGGCGAAATGAACGCAGATCGGGGGCTAAATCCAACATCTAGCTTATATGCAGGAACACAAATCAAATCATCCATGCCATGTGGCCAATTATTTTCCTTTGAACATGTCTGGCAAAGGGAACCCACTGTATTCTACATAATTGCTTCCATTGTAGAGTCCACTTAAAGTTAGAATATTTTTCCTAATGTTTGGCTGGAATATGAACTCCTGTAATATTGGATACAAGACTTGAACTGCCTGAAGTATGCATGACTAATTATAGAATAAGCTGAAGACTTATACATCTGGAACAAAAGCAGGAAAGACTGTGGATTTAGCAGTGCAAGAACTAACAACTCCTGCCTGTCTCTCTCTCCAGCTATCTGCTTCCTAAATAACTAAGTTACTGAAAGGCCAGTGGCTGGGGAGGGGATTTATCAGTGACTTTGTTGTTGTTGTTGTTGTTGTTGTTGTTGTTGTTATTGTTGTTGTTGTTGTTGTTGTTGCTAGCTCCGAAGCCATGTCTGACCCATCATGACCCCATGGACAACGTTCCTCCAGGCCTTCCTATCCTCTACTATCTTCTGGAGTCCATTTAAGCTCACGCCTACTGCTTCAGTGACTCCATCCAGCCACCTCATTCTCTGTCATCTCTTCTTCTATTGCCCTCAATCTTTCCCAGCATTAGGCTCTTCTCCAGTGAGTCCTTCCTTCTCATTAGGTGGCCAAAGTATTTGAGTTTCAACTTCAGGATCTGGCCTTCTAAAGAGCAGTTAGAGTTGATCTCCTCTAGGACTGACCGATTTGGTCGCCTTGCAGGAGTCTTCTCCAGGAGTCTTCTCCAGCACCATTATCAGTGACTAGAAATGCTGAATCCCCACATATACTGGGCACTAGAATCAGAGCTATCTCATATTTAGAACTTGATTTTCACCCTTGTGGGAAAGACTATCTGCCATTGAAAGAGAACATCCCTTTTGTGATCATACTTCCAAGCTATACAAATTTTACTGTAATAAGATTCAGCCACTTGCACTGTAATTTTTTTTTAAAAAATGCATTCACTGCCCTGTTGCCAATCATACATGTTTAGTAAATGAAAGTAGAAAGTAGAAAAATCACCTAACAGAATTCTAGTGCTTCCTTTTACCTTAATGAATAAACATTTGTAAATCAATGCAAGCTTGTGTGGGTGGAGCTCATTTTCTAGACATGTGATTCTTGATGAAAAACATCTGATTTATGATGGCACATGTGTGAGAATGCTTTTAGAAAGCTCCCATTTTTGTGTGGAAACTAAATATAGGCAATGCGAAAACACTTTTGGTATATACAATTTGGATGCAGAGTTAACATCTGGAATAGATTCTCTTTTTGTAAACTACACATGCCTTCCCTTATACCACATTCCTCAAACAGCAGGCAGTAGAGATGCTTTTGCCTAGTTTATTCCCATTTTAGAAAGAATTTTGCATGCTGTATACTAATAATGTATTTGCTGGGCATGATGTAACTAGTATCTCCCTAGAAAATCTGAAATCTCTTATAAAGAATCAGGAAGTTAATTTTAACCTTTCCTTAGATCAAACTATAGGGAGGCAGATTTTAGGCTGATGTGACCTAATCTTTTTTTTCCCCACTAGCATGATGGCAATATTGAGGGATATACAGTAGAAGAAAAGAAAGACTAGTCTTCAATATTTTAGGAATTACAAAATGGAGAAAGGCACTTGCAAGGAAGAAAAATACTGTGAAAGTGTTTCAGATGTTTGATATATTTAGCCTGGAAACAAGAAGACCATGAGATTGTCTTCACATTTCTTTTCTTTTTTTATAATATTTTATTAATTTTCCAATTTTACATTTAAGTATTTAAAAAGCAACGTGGTGGCTGGGTTAATCAATAGTTCGATAACAAACTCTTTAGTACAAAGCTCAAGTTGCATACATCAAATATTTCCTCTCTTTTTCCCTTAACATTTACTGTCTCGTATTTAAGCTAATGCAATTCTTATTATATCAACTCAGTAAAAACATCATTATTACATTTATCAATAAATTTTTAGCTTATACGTATCTTAATTATTTTTTATATTCAATCTTCATAAACAATCCATATTAATGGATTGTTATTAATTTTCCCCAATTTTTAGTTTCCCATCAATATTCCAATTTAACCTTTGATATTTATAATTTTCAAATTTTAGGTAAGCAAGATTTCCTTATCTCAATTCATAGAATCTAATATCCAAAAAACACATTTTATCTATTTGAATATAATCTTATTCTATTTCCTAAAAGTTATCTATTTCCCACCATGTTAAATCATCTACTTAATAATACAATATCCCCTTTAATAATTCAAAACCATTGTATATATTATCTGGGTTAATCAATAAATCAAACATATAATAATTATTTTTTTTCTTTTAGGTCTAATTTTTAAATATTAAACAGATAAAATCCTTATTATCAACTAATTTCCAAATATTTTAAATCTAATGACCAGAATTCCCCTTATCTCAACTTCTCCCTTTAACCCTCTAAATAATAATATGAAATCCCTTATAATAAATCAAAACCCCAATTTTCTTTAGCCTTATTCTGGCTTTCTTCCTTTGCCAGCTAGGCTTCCATATTAGTGCTTTTAGATCATCAAATAGATCTCCCTCTATTATTATTATATATGTTATTTGAAATAAAGAAGACCATTTAATTGCCATTTTTTTGGAAGGACTAGCCCATTTGTATTCATAAAGTTGTCTCCCTGTTATTCCAATTCCCCAATGATTGCCCTGATGTGTTTATCTTCCATTCAATCTGTTCTTCTTCTTTCTCAAATTTCTTCTGATTTATATAGAAAGTCTTTTCCATTTTCAGTGTTGTCACTCCCTTTTCTGGATTTTCCATTAACTGTATTTGTTGGTCAGTTGTGTCCTGTGTTTTAATATTTGATTGTTCCACTTCTTCTGTTATCTTTTATGTTGTTAGTTCTTTGCTTGTAGTCAAAGTTTGGGTTTGTGTATGTAAGCTAGCATCTTGATCTTTTATGTTAGGTCTTGTTTTATCACAAGCTGAAAGAATGGTTTCATGTATTGCTTTCAACATGGAAAGGATCATTTCCTGGTCTTCATCCATCTCTTTCATGTGTTTATAAATAGTCTTTATAGTAGAAGTCATTCGTCAAGCAAGATTTTATAGTCCAAGGTATTTCATCATCTCATATAGTAACCAATATTCCTCATATAAAGAAATAGGAAAACAATTCCCCACATATAACTCTGAAAGTCAGTAAAGATTTACATTCACAGTTCAAGTAGGCCAGTTATGCCACTCAGCTGTTCTTTTACAGCTGAGTTTTTCACAGGTGGTGCCAAGGTCAAAAGAGCCTTATCTAAGGTCTGGGCTTCTCTGTTAGGAAATAAGTTGTAATACCAAACCTCACCACAAGATGTCACCAATGCCATTCAAGGTTTTTTAAGTCCAAAATTTTTATAACCCTTTTTCCAATTTTATTTCTTTTTTGTAGATAAAAGCAAAAGTCTCCAATAAAAATAAGAAAATTTTTGGTCCCCAAGTTTCAGGAACATATAAATCCAATTAGAATAAAGTGTTCTTTTAGTGTTTTAATTCCCCTGGGTACTCAGTAGCCACTATTCTTAGAGGGTGGGATAGAAATTCCCTTCCCTTTCTCCTCACAGGGGGATAGATACTTCAGGCAGATTTTACAGGAAAAGAAAGTACTTAGTATAAAGAGAAGATCAGATCTCACCCAGTTTCATCCGTGTTGCTTTCGAAGTGTTTGGTGGTAAGTTTGACTTCGGCTATCTGCAGCCCAGTGATGGGCCATATTACTATGGCTGGTCTTTCCTCCACCGGTTTGGATGGCTGCCACCCTACAACTTTGGACCCTTTCCAGGTCCCCCAGTGGAGTGAAACCAAATGAGGAAGATGGAGCTCACTTTCCAGTGTTTGCGATGGCCACAATGGCAAACCAGAAGCTGTCCTCACATTTCTGAAGGAGCAGAATCTTTAGAAGCATTTCAGAAGACAGAACAAGAAACAATGGATTTCAAATACAAAGTAACAGATTTTGGTTTGACATCATGAAAAATAAATCCCAATGGTAAGAGTTATTCAGTATGGTAAAACTGCTTCAGGTGATAGTTGATGGAGATGCTGGATGGCCACCTGTCAGAAATACTATAGTACCTGTACTGAGCAGGTTGAATGTGAGGGCTTCCAAGTCCTGTCCAACTCTTAGATTTCTATGGTTCTACTGGAAGAATGTTTGAAAGAGCTTTGAGATACTACTGGAGGCAAAGACGATGACTGTTTATCAATGCAGTGACAAGCAGCTTAACCTGATTCAATTATATCTAACTATCTCAATGAGATCTACCTCTTGATTATACAAATATGACTGAAGAAACTGAGCACAAACCTCAATTTAAGATTTCTATGATTAGCCCATAAATGTATTTCCTTAATTTGAACTTAACTTAGGATACATTTATTATGTCATATATTCAGGGCTTTTTTTCTCATAGAACGCTCAGAACGGAGTTCCGGCACCTTTTTTGGATGGAACCTTGTAGGGTAGGCAAGGTGGTTTGTATGACATGTGTGAGTTCCGGCACCTTTTTCTTTTACAAAAAAAGCACTGCATATATTATTTATTATTGATTATATACAAGCTTTTGTTCTGTCTCATCTAAAGGTTTTCCTAATTATATCATCTTAATTTAGAAGGACAAAGGAATATTTTATTCTTATTGTTAGTGCACTCTAATGGCAGAAAGTGAAGAGGAACTAAAGAGCCTCTTGTTGCGAGTGAAGAAGGAGAGTGCAAAACTTGGGTTGAAACTAAACATTAAGAAAACCAAGATTATGGCATCCGGCCCTCTCAATTCCTGGCAAATAGATGGGGAAGAAATGGAGGTAGTGACAGATTTTATTTTCCTGGGCTCCAAGATCACCGCAGATGGGGACTGCAGCCAAGAAAATAAAAGACGCTTGCTCCTGGGGAGGAAAGCCATGGCAAATCTAGACAGCACACTAAAAAGCAGAGACAACAAAAGTGTGTATAGTCAAGGCTATGGTCTTCCCAGTTGCAATGTATAGCAGTGAAAGCTGGACCATAAGAAAGGCTGGGTGCCAAAGAATTAAAGCCTTTGAACTATGGTGCTGGAGAAGACTCCTGTGAGTCCCTTGGACTGCAAGACGATCAAACTGGTCAGTCCTAGAGGAGATCAACCCTGACTGCTCTTTAGAAGGCCAGATCCTGAAGCTAAAACTCAAATACTTTGGCCACCTAATGAGAAGGAAGGACTCACTGGAGAAGAGCCTAATGCTGGGAAAGGTTGAAGGCAATAGAAGAAGGGGATGACAAAGAATGAGGTGGCTGGATGGAGTCACTGAAGCAGTAGGCGTGAGCCTAAATGTACTCCAGAAGGTGGTAGAGGACAGGAAGGCCTGGAGGAATGTTGTCCATGGGGTCGCGATGGGTCGAACACGACCTCGTAACTAACAACAACAACATTAGTGCAGTAAATCTATGGAAACTAACATAATTGCCAATAAAATTAACTTAGAGAATTCTCAATAGTTTTCAAATATAAATTGCATCTATCCTTGAACTGTGTAAATAAAGCTGGATTCTCTTATCTAAAATAACCTTTGGAACAGAATTATAGTAGCCATAATTAGCTTTACAAAAATGTTCCATATTCTCCATAAATGTACAATATACAAAGTAAAAGAATTACCTGCCAAGGGTGTGATTTGATGACAGCAGCATCTGCTTCGAAGCTAAGCAATGTCAATTGTGGTTGGTGGTTGGACAGGAGTTCAAGATAGCTTGAAATTAAACTAGGAAATCAGAACACATTGTGGAAAAATATTATTGCCAAGAAAACTGCATGGTTGAGTTCAGATATTTAGCAGGAATAAAACCTAATTTGAGGAAGTATTTACCTTTCTTATCTCAAAATAAAATTTGCCTATAATCATAACTGAGAAAGGAAAGCAAGTTGTAAAAACTAAAGAGCAAAATGAAAGAAGGAAAAAAAATCTTAAATGCCAGCAAACAGAAACTTTAACTAGGATCTATTACTAAAAATATCTATTTGTGACATATTTTTCAAAGTCAAAGGTAGAGTGGTTTAAACCTATTGCTGTGAAATCATTAGCTATAAATATCACTTATGCTGTTATGTCTACCTTTGCAAACACGAAGGCTATTAAAACACTTTTGCAAAGAGGAGGCTAAAAGAGAATGAACCATGAAAAGAAGACTACAAAACATTTCATTATTTCCTATTGCAAATATTGCAGCCTGGGTCAGTTTTTGAATTAGGATTTGATCCTCTGCCTAAGAAAAATAGGCTGGAGAAAGTTTTGAAAATGTTTATTACAAAGAACAAAACAAGAAAGTAAAAGCCAGGAGCAAGCTTTGTGAAACATGAGTAATTTGTAAGAAATGCAATAAATGTCTTCAAGAGGTATAATCTGGCTGACCACCAGCGGCCAGAAAATTAAGATATATTGTTGAATAAATTCTAGAACTTCTTGAACTCAAACACATGCCTCTGAAACTACCCTTTCCTGAAACAATCCGACTGAAAGCACAACAAAGGATTTAAGGCTAGGGATGGGCTACAGTCTCCAGCAAAACTCATAAAATTTCCATGTGGTAATATGGAAATTAGGATTTTTTGGAAATTCTAGGGGGAATCAAATGTCAGGAAAGCAACTAAGTGGATAGTTCTGCACCTGTATTCAGGGTGTCTACGCATAAATAACCATTTAGAAATGTAGACTTTTACACTGGCTTTATGGTCTAGGGACCCAAAAGTATCAGGTAACCTGAATATACTTAACATATCAGCTACTTCACTGTGGCATGCTCACACATGTGTATGCATTGGAAGCATTATGCAGATCTATGGTGAATACATACATGCATAATTTAAAAAATAAATCCATTGTCCCTAATGTAGGTCATCAGGAAAACCTACCAAATAGACACAGGCCTATGTCTCCTTGGCTGTGTAGTGTAATAGAGATAGTACATCAACAATATAGATGTCAGAAATACAGAACATATGGGACAGACATCAGCAGCACTATAGAGTGCAGAACAGCAATATTGTGTCTCTGTGCCGAAAATAGTTCTGGAAGCCTCTTAGAGAATGAGGATGAGCATTGCCATGCTTATATGCCACCTATTAAACCTCCTAGACATTACACAAGATTGCATCTATTCAGAGATCAACTCATTGGTCCAAGAATTTCCCTCACAAGAATTAATCTTCTTAACAACCTGTAACTTAGCAAAATAAACAGAATAATGAGGGCCATAAGGTAGCTTACTTACTTTTTGCTTTCTGAATTGTGTAAAAAAAATATGCAGGTTAGCAAGCACATGACAGTTCATACTGAATGGTAAACTGCAGGGTGGATAGGACAGGTCTACCCAAAATTGTGGCCTAATAATAGGTTATTTATTGTTATGAATAAATTAAAACATTTAATAAATTATTATAAGGTTGACTCAGCCTTCCATCCTTCCGAGGTAAGTAAAATGAGGACTCAGATTGTTGGGGGCAATAAGCTGACTTTGTAATAATGCCACTTGGGGGGGGGGGGCGAAAGCCCTAATAAGCAGGCATATACATAGAATGAAGGCTGTTGCTAAGCACATTGATTTGTGCTTTAGATTGTAAGTTGCCCTGAGTCTTCGGAGAAGGACGGGATATAAATGGGATTTATATATATATCTTTGACCATCAGGCTTTCTGTCCTTAAAAAGAATACATGAAAGCACTCATTTTATGATTTGAAAAACAAAGTCTCTCCCCACAACTCCCGCCCAAAACATATATCAAGAGAGACTTCAAGGGAGAGTCGATTGGAAAAAAATACTTTCCTATATTACTAAGAGTGAAAATACAAAACCACATAATATAAGTTGTTCAATAACTATTGTACGTTTAGGTGGGCATGTAATCTCTCAATATCAGTGGTTGTACATGGGTTATTGATTAGATAAAAAGTGATTTTGTCAGAGCCTTTCAAACTTGGAATGCATATTACTCACTTCTTCAAGAGGAAGTGACATGCTGAAAAATGAAATGTGCACATTTTCCCTTTAATACTACTTTAATAAGCACCCATAATTTCACTTTGATAATCATGTCTTCATATATTCTGACCCAATTCAACTATCTATGAGGTTTGAAAGCAAATTGAATATATTAAAAGGACCTGTTTTCACCTATTGATATATCTTTATATGTCACAAATGTGTATTGTACTTATAAATTTCATGACCAGGAGATTGTAAATCTAAATGAATTTTTAAAATTTGCTCATATCACATATAAACATCTTACTACATAGTTATGTATTAATATAGTTTAGCACTGAGAATCCTATATTTAGAAGAGATAGTTGGTGATAGACGTATGCTGCTTAAGTAGGACTTGTGATTGGTGTATGATACTTTATTGTAGAAGATTTAACATATGTTGTGTTGGAGGCAGCAAAATTTGGTGTATAGCATCCTATTCCCAATTTATTTCCTCTATGACACCTTGTAAAAGCTCTATTTTATCATGAATATCAGAAAATCCATAACAGAAACAATAGTAGTTGCAAACATGAACTTCAAAGTAATGACAAAATATTTTCTTGCACAATGTGATCAATGTAATGTGCATTTCAAAATTTAATAAATGCTTCCATTCCTTGACAGAAATCATTTGTGAATTCTATCTTTATCTCCAATTGACATAATAGGTTATTTTATACATTTCTTTATATGCATGCTTACATTGTATTTAACCATCCTGAAATTCCATGTGTTGTACTACATTTTTTCCAGCATCAGTATAATGCTTATCAAATTGTATTGTTCTAAAGAGTTAAATAACCTATAATTACTAAATGTCTCACTAAATATCTATCTTTAGTTTAATAATTGCCATTGAACCAAAGCTTGGAACAAGTGATCCCTCTAAGCATTACTGTGTGAGAGAATGAAAGACTTGTATGTTCCTTTGCCTTTAGACCTTCCTATGCTGACTGAGAAAATCTCTACATATAGGATGAACATAATTGGATGAACAGTTACAATTTTGTTTCTACCAGGATTCATGTTCCAAGGAGAATTATAGCTGCATTCATTTTCATAATTTTTAATGTCTAAAAGTTTTGACCTTTCTGATTCTAAACTGAACCTTGGATCCTAATCAAGCATTTGTGATTAGCAGACCCATCCCATCCTAATTTATGGTTTGATTCACAGATTGTTTTTTTTCTTTTTTGTATTGTTCCTGAGTCACCATATGCTTAACTATAATGTGATGAAATGCCAAATTTGACTGGATCACACAACATGCTAATCTAAACCACATTTATGTTTAGCACAATATGTGATTTAGTCACAGTGTGACTCTCCAATATGCTCCTACTTCAAATGCCAGTTAATCTTTAATGCTGTTACAACTGGACACAATGTCAGTTTGATTAAACATAGGGAAATACTTCTAATGCTACTTCACTTGTGCCACGAGCAAACAGACTTTACAGCAGGAATGGGAACAGAATCAGTTCTGCTGTCTAGACAAACTTCATAATCCTAACTCTTTGAAATAAGGGAATGAGTGGTTGATAAATAGAACATTCATACATGTAAGAATATGATCCTGAGGGACAAAGTTAATTAACTCTTGAGTAAAAAGCTTTACCTTCAATTTGAAGAACTACATGGACCGCAGACCAGATGACATGAAAATGTGACACTGACATGAAAAAGAAGTTGATGGAAATCTGATTTTCCTTCTAGTAGGAAAGCAGCCCAGGCAATCTAACATTTTGTAAGTAGACATGCAGTGCCAGGCTCCTCTTGTCCACAGTTCATGTAGTATGTCAGGGTAAGTTGAGTTAGACACAGCTAGCGTTGGTCTTCAGAAATTCTCAAATTTGTGAGTAAAGTAATCAAAGTCAATAATTTTGTTGACTTTCTCTAGAATTCTGGGAGTTGAAGTCCACACACCTTAAGATGGCCAAGGTTGAGAAACACTGCTGCAGAGCAAGGAGAAAATACCTAAAATTTATCAAGGGCATTACTCCTCCTTGGTTAATAATACTAGCATCATCTTTTTAAAAAATGACCAATGAGTGAAGTTCACTGGTGATGGTTTCTCTTGGGATTTAATTGAACAATGGGAAGTCAGCTCACAGACTGCAGATTGCTGGAAAAAATGCTTACTTAATGAAAGACAGGACACACTTATAATTTCTCTAAAATAAATAAGTGAAAGAACATCCCATCCGACAAACAAGAATTTCTCTGAAAATATCTTCCCAACTGACAGAATTTCTAAAGCAAATTCTCTTTTACTAGAGAGAAGGTCCACCTGTCCTTGGCTGCCAGAGCTGGATAGTACTTAGGAAAATATGAAATAGCTTCATCAAGTTTATTGGTAACCTTGAATCATGTCAATTATTTTTTTCCCTTTTCAGCCTTGCAGAACAGCATGTGCTGTGACTATCAAAATGTTCTCTCAGATTTATTCAGAACAAAGAGTGCATGCAATTTATACCTCTAAATTATTGTTTGTACCTTTAATACAATATTTGATCAGGTGTGGCAAGTCAGAAATAGAAGGACATTCAAAGTTTTCTCATATATTTCATCAGCTTTTTACAGATAGAACTAATGTATATGGAAATAAATAATACTCTAGGACTCTAAACAGCAACCCTGAAGCAGTTTTAATTTACTGATTTAGTCAAATATTTCAGATAATAAAATAGTGGGCAAAACCAAACATTATCTCCATTATACAATAACATTTTACCCTCCCCTTTGCTACCAAATGTGCTGTAGAAGTGTTTCTATTATTTTGACAGGTCTGAAAAAGTTAAGCAGGATTGCCCTGGTTAGTACTTAGATGGGACACTTGGAAATTCTACGGCTGCATGCCAGATCAGGAAATTAAAAAAAGAAAAAAACATCCTAAAGGAAGGCAAATGACAAGCCATTTCAATATGGTAGCCATGGAAACTACACGATTGGTCCAAATCAGGCTAGACATAAAAACAAGGAGAGGAAGCCATTCATTTCCCCAACACACTGAGGGAAGATGGCTACCACTCAGCATGATTTAAAACTTTCCTTGTGTAATGTTTAGAAATAAACCCACCTAGTTAAGTAGCTATCCTTCTCAGAAGAAAATGCAAATTGCAAAAGTTTGCAAAGGTTCAGCTTTGGAAGAATAATATTCTGTAACCCTTTCCACTTTTGTCATGGTTACAACTTTCTCTTTGAATTTTTACACAGAAGTATTTTTCTTTTATAATTTCCCCACTGCTATTTAAATGAATGAAATATAACTTTAAGAACAAGTAAATTTCTTCCTTACCCTAGAGATGTGTGTGTGTCTGCCTGTCTGCCTGTCTGTATTCTTAAAGGAAAGATGAAACTTCACCACATATGAATTCTGGCTTCTCTATAGAGTGTCTGAACCAATTTTATTTGCCACTAATAGTGGGCTCAGTCCAGAATTTAAGGGTGAATAAGTCAGACAGAAACCAAATATTGTTTTTAAACTGAGAGACACATTGACTGGGAAAATACAGTACAGAGAATGAATGGTATCTAAAGCGAGATACAATTAGGTAAGAAAATAGTAACTTGTGAAACCAGTCAAAAATGTATTTTTAATTGCTGAAGATCTCTGGTATAATTTATCATGTGGCTTACTGCAATCATAGATTAAATTCTCATTACAACAACATCAACCATCCCAAAACACATGTACAAACATGTGAATACATTTATTCCATACATTGTCTTGCTTTCTCCAGAATAAGCATATTCATTTTGATCTAACTCTAAAATTCCCATTATGCTTTGGTAAAACGCAAGATGATATGAATTCAGGGAGGAGTATTCATAAAACTTCTGCAGTTAAGATATCTTCCCGATTGGCCTATTTTAAACTTGTATGTAGGGGTTTTTTGTTTTGTTTTGTTTTTTAAAAAAAACTGCTGGGATTTGCATATACTTTTATATCGCAGCTGGTCAAAAACAAAACTTTTCAAGAACACCCAATCTTAATAAAGTGGTTACTTCAAAAGTTGGGTTTTGTTTATGGAAACACATCATTTAAAAATAAAAAGTGGCTTGAGGTTTTGATCTTCAGTTTCAAAAGAGAGGAGAAGAAAGAAATCCAATAGAGTTAGTAACACTTGCAGCATATCTGCCCACTCACTTAAAGAAATGCAATTTAACAAAATGAGTGTAGTTGGAAAAGAAGGTAATAACAAACTACTTACTTCACATCCACTCAAGACTTGCAAGGGGGACATGGCAATTAACATAATAGTTATGTTAGTTGGGGTATGACGTCTTTGTGTTTGTGAAACCTCTCAATTAAATAAATCTCTTTGAAGTGGGAATTAATTTTAACATTTGCAATGTCAGAATATTTACTTCCAGATAATATTCTTATTTCAAGTGATGCCAAAATTACATTTTCAACTCATGAGTGTTGTCACTAACTTTCTCTGCTGTTTTTATTTACTGTAAGAGAGAGAGACTAAAAATGATTCCATGCCAGAAAATCTGAGGTAGGTGGGTGGGCAACAACAGAATCCACATCTAAGTTATCTTCAATAAGAAGAATGTAGATTTAATGAAGACTTCTGTAGCATTTTTACACTAGATGTAGAAATATCTATATCCTACTAACAGAATAGCAGAATTGGAAGAGACCTTGAAGGTCTTCTAGTCCAGCCCTCTGCTCAAGGAGGAGACCCTATACTATTCCAGACAAATTCCAATCTCTTCTTAGACATTATTGATCTATGAATACCAACAGCATCACCAGTAAGACTACCAGTAAAATGGGAGTTGAAATTCTGAAATATGATGAGGGCCCTAAGTTTTTTTCTTTATTGGGATATTTGTTTAGGAAAAGAGAAGGGCTAATTTTATGGTCTTACTATATGTGCAAATACCCATGCTATTCAGTATCATTGATTTATTAAAATATACCAACAACCAATGTCTACCTTATACCAAAGTGGACAAGGGTATTCATAGAATGAAAACTAGCAAGGGGGAAAGGAAAGACTGGACTTTTCTTTGGACAACTTCTGTAGGGAGCACAATTGCTCAGTGGTTAAAGTTGCTGAGCTTGACAGCCAGACAGCTGACCAGCCCGAGTTCAAGATCTGAGTGTTGCACAATGGGGTGAGCTCCTGTTCTTCCCCAGCTGTTGCAAACCTAGCAGTTCAAAAGCATGCACATGGAAATAGATAAATAGATACCACTTTGGGGGAAGGTAACAGCATTCCATGCACCTTGGTGTAGAGTCATGCTGGCCACAGGACCATGAAAGTGTCTTCAGACAATGCTAGTTCTCTCAGCTAAGAAATAGAGATGAGCACCACCCCCAAGAGTTAAGCATGACTGGACAGGGAAAATCTTTACCTTTACTAATCACACTCCTAATTTTTCCAGGACAGTCCCAAATGTTTATGAAATATCCTGGGCACTCCTCTCACTCCATTAGGAAAATGACTCAACTTCCAGGGATAGATGGACAGCAATAGTAGTGTTTGCTTCTTATTTTACCTATAAGCATACTTGAGGCAAGGCTACAATATCTAGACTACAAAAATCACAACTACCACTTTATGACTGCAAAGCTCTCTTTGCTGACATCTAATGATCATCCAGGTGTTTGCCATTCAAATATGATAGCTATAAGTATCAGAAATGGTGGTATGTTAAGTAATATATATGGATATGGCATTAGGTAATCAGTCTCATTTGATGATGCCTGGGTTGTCTTCTGTTCAAAGGTTTGGGATTATCTTTCAATTGAATGGGAGATGGGAATGGAGAAAATGGTCTATTTTTCTTTATAGCCTGACTATCAACTTGATCTGGAAATCATTTTGCATGCAGCATAAATGCACAATAATAATACAAACGTTTGTTGTTATTGAAATCTGCTTTATTGAATAAAAGTTTTCTAAACATTTACCTTCAGTCTTACTTATCTGACAGTCTCTCTTGATACTTGTTTGCCAGTATTCACGAGGAACTGAATTATGCATTAATACTTATAAATATATAGAAATAATTGTTACCATGTTGGACATCTGGTCAACCTAAAATGGCCTAAAAATTATCAATGGAAATAGAAGAGCTATGTGGGCTGCACAATTGCAATTGAGCCCCAAATTTCCCATTGCTAAGTAATGCAATTGTTACAAGAGTTTTCCTCCATTTTATTACCATTTCTGTCACAGTGGTTAGGGAAATCACTGAAGTTGTTAAGTGAATCATAGCAATAGCATTAGCACTTAGACTTGTATACTGCCCTATAGTGCTTTACATCACTCTCTGGATGGCTTACAAGGTCAGCATATTGCCCACAACAATCTGGGTCCCCATTTTAACCAACCTTTGAAGAATGAAAGGCTGAATCAACCTTGAGCCAGTCAGAATCGAACTCCTGGCTGTGGGCAGAGTTAGCCTGCAATAGTGCATTCTAACTACTGTGCCACTAGGACTCATATAGCATGCAGTCATTAAGTGAATCTGGCTTTCCCATTAACTTTGCTTGTCAACAGCCCCCTGGAAATGTTACAAATGGCAATCACATGATCCTGGTACACTGCAACTGTCTTAAATACATGCCAATTGCCAAGTGCACAAATTTTGATCACATGACCTTGGGGATGCTGCAATGGACATAAGTATGAAAACTTATCATAAATCACTTTTTCAGTGCCATTATATATTCAAATAGTCACTAAACAAATGGTTTAACTCAAGGACTACCTATACAACCATTCAAATCTACAGTCCTTTGGGTCATTTTGTTCTTTTGAACATTACATAAAACTATTCTGCAATGTCTGAAAAATTTCTTTATACTTTAGTGAATAAATGAGATAGGACAGAAGTTATAATCAGACTCAAAGTCACAAGAGGTCACATACAACAACTGGTAGGTTTAAATAATGTTATGGCATTTTATGGAGAACTAACAGGATTTGGAGAAAATGAAATGATTCAACCCAAAGTGTATAGTATAGTTTGGACATTCTAAAGATGATGGAAATTGCATCTTATTAGAAGAAAATATATACTATTTAGTGCTTAGCCTCAGTTGTGACTGCTGGATTGTTTTCTAGTTTGTTTCCAGGTACAATTCAAGGACCTTGATGCAATTAAAAAGTATAAAGTGTTTCATGGCTTGTGCCTGGTAATTTGCAAACTCAAATAGTTCAGATTTGGATTACCACAAGAAGGCAGTAAAGAGCTTTTTGTTAAATGGGCACAATTCAGAAAAAGCAAACAGGAAAGATTCTGGGACTAAGATTTTTTGGGGGTGGGATTGCAAAGCTTTAATGTTCATGAAAATGTTGATAGACTAGAAATTGTAGCCAATAGGAGTGCAGTTTAACATAGATATTAGGCCTGCGTTAGTCATTTGATTTGTTCCTTGAAACCACAAAGCACCTGTAGCCAGTGCTTTTTTTGTAAGAGAAAAAGGTGCCGGAACTCACACATGTCATACAACCCGCCATTCCTACCCTACAAGGTTCCATCCAAAAAAGGTGCCGGAACTCCGTTCTGAGTGTTCTATGAGAAAAAAAGCCCTGCCTGTAGCTATTTAAAGGCTCAGCCTGGTTGCTTTGAAGCACTTCCCCTAAGATAGTCAATTGATTTTTCTGTTCTATTTTTCTAATTGACACAACTCTTTTACTATATTTTACGGACTATTTTATGATTTCTTATTTCTTGCATTTTATGCTTATACAATCATACACTTCTAGTGTGTTTAAATAAATAATTTAACATGAACAGTAAAATAATGCTAGGGATATTACATAATGTTGTAAATAAAAAAGTAAAGTGTTTCCATATTATATGTTTCTTTTTTTAAATTTACAGTCATACCTAAAATATCAATGGCACAGTATCCTGAGTGGTTCAGTATTTGGTGTGATATGGGCAGAAATATGTGGGCTTGCAGTGTAACCTCTTGATTATTTATAATATCATGTGTATCACAATTCAATCAAAATATTATAAAACAGACTGAAATTGTCAATACAAAATGTTCATCTTTTAAAGCTCATGCAAAAAGTACCAAAGCCCTCTAAAATAAAATAGTTCCCCTGCCCCCATCTAAATGACAGCAAAGGAAGAGAATCTTCTTTTTGAAAAGAATGTGTCAAAAACAATGGATTGTGATGGAGAGGTTTTTCCTCCAGGTACCCATGTACCTCTCTCCAAAGGAGGAGGGAACCCAAAGCATGTCTTTTCAAGTGGATTGTACCAAGCAGGCAGTTTCAGTCTAAAGGACACTATTTTGAAGGTAACTCAGAGACAAAATTAGAGATCTTAGCTTGCACAGAACAGCCTGCACATTTTGGGTAAAAGTGAGCCTTGTTAGCCAAAATATGGTATGTGTGTCAGCAGGGGGAGAAATTGATATTTCCCTTATGTAAAGCTAATGGGTGGGATTAAGACTGGTAATATATAATCTACACCTTCTCTATCTTATTCTCCATTTTATCTTACCAAAATTGTTATGTGAAAGCTTCAGTTGGCCAAGGCCATGACTGGAGGCCGAAGTCAACATTTTTAGGCCCAGCTGGTGATGGCTATGGTATATGGAAGACAGTGACTTTGAATATAAGAGGAGAAAATAGTTAAGAATTAACTGAATTAATAAAGAAAGCAAAGGACAGAAAAATAAACTACTGTAGATTGTACATTTGCAAACATAAGGGAAAGGAGAAGTAGGCAACTGATATGAATAAAGGTGATGTGATCATGTGGAATTGGGTTGATGAGGCCAAATGAAATGAGGTTAAAATGTATATGAACTTGGATCATCTTAGTTATTGTGGATATTTATATAAAAGTAGGAATCCATGGGTTGATAATTAGTTCATGTCATGCACAAACAAATGGTGATAAGTGTCACCATGGTGATAAGTGTTAGAAACAGAGAGACATTGTGCAACATTCAGAATTAATACAATCCAGGACAAAAAGTTATTTGTCATGTGCATGGAAAGTAGAAACAAGACAAGACAGTATAAAGGACTGGGGCATTCAAAGAATCAGGAATTAATGTTAATAGAAAGTGCTAGATTTGCTTTAAAATGTATCTTGCTTCTGATATATGGTTTAAACATCAGACTATTGATAAGCATTTTGTTGTTGTTGTTGTTAGTTGCGAAGTCGTGTCCGACCCATCGCGACCCTATAAACAACGTTCCTCCAGGCCTTCCTGTCCTCTACCATCTTCTGGAGTCCATTTAAGCTCACGCCTACTGCTTCAGTGACTCCATCCAGCCACCTCATTCTCTGTCGTCCCTTTCTTCTATTGCCCTCAATCTTTCCCAGCATTAGGCTCTTCTCCAGTGAGTCCTTCCTTCTCATTAAGTGGCCAAAGTATTTGAGTTTTAGCTTCAGGATCTGGCCTTCTAAAGAGCAGTCAGGGTTGATCTCCTCTAGGACTGACCAGTTTGATCACCTTGCAGTCCAAGGGACTCACAGGAGTCTTCTCCAGCATCATAGTTCAAAGGCTTCAATTCTTTGGTGCTTGGCCTTTCTTATGGTCCAGCTTTCACAGCCATACATTGCAACTGGGAAGACCATAGCCTTGACTATACGCACTTTTGTTGACAGGGTGATGTCTCTGCTTTTTAGTGTGCTGTCTAGATTTGCCATGGCTTTCCTCCCAAGGAGCAAGCATCTTTTAATTTCTTGGCTGCAGTCCCCATCTGCGGTGATCTTGGAGCCCAGGAAAATAAAATCTGTCACTACCTCCATTTCTTACCCATCTATTTGCCAGGAATTGAGAGGGCCGGATGCCATGATCTTGGTTTTCTTAATGTTTAGTTTCAACCCAACTTTTGCAGTCTCCTTCTTCACTCACAACAAGAGGCTCTTTAGTTCCTCTTCACTTTCTGCCATTAGAGTGGTATCATCTGCATATCTTGGTGCCTTGGTGGAGCAGTGGGCTAATGCCTCCTTAAGTAATACCAGCTGCCTGCAATTAGTGCAGGTTCGCATCCCACCAGGCTCAAGGTTGACTCAGCCTTCCATCCTTCCCAGGTAGGTAAAATGAGGACCCAGATTGTTGGGGGCAATAAGCTGACTTTGTAATAATGCCGCTTGGGGTGTGTGTGAAAGCCCTAATAAGCAGGCATATACATAGAATGAAGGCTACTGCTAAGCTTGTAAGCCGCCCTGAGTCTTCGGAGAAGGGCGGGATATAAATGGGAATTAAAATTAAAAAATTAAAAAAATATCTTAGGTTGTTGATGTTTCTTCCGGCAATCTTAATTCCAACTTTTGATTCATCTAGCCCTGCCTTTCTCATGATGTGCTCTGCATATAAGTTAAATAGGCAGGGTGACAGTATACAGCCTTGCCGGACTCCTTTCCCAATTTTGAACCAATCAGTGGTTCTGTGTCCAGTTCTCACTGTTGCTTCTTGGCCCACATATAGGTTTCTCAAGAGACAAATAAGATGGTCTGGTACTCCCATCTCTTTAAGAACTTGCCACAGTTTGTTATGATCCACACAATCAAAGGCTTTAGCATAGTTAATGAAGCAGAAGTGGATGTTTTTCTGGAACTCTCTAGCTTTCTCCATGATCCAGCGTATGTTGGCAATTTGATCTCTAGTTCCTCTGCCTCTTCGAAATCCTGCCTGTACTTCTGGTAGTTCTCGATCCACATACTGCTGGAGTCTAGTTTGTAGGATTTTAAGCATAACTTTACTAGCATGAGAAATGAGTGCAATAGTGTGATAGTTTGAACATTCTTTGGCAATGCCTTTCTTTGGAATTGGAATGTAAAGTACATTTGGAAAAGGCAGAAACAGATTTATGCTAAAGGATTATTAGAATTAAGGAAGGATACAAGGGAGATGAGAATTCAGAATGTGAGATAAGACTTTATTTAGTATATCACGAGTCAGTCTTGGTAAGAATGGGCATGAAAGGAAAGATAAGTGAAATACACTAAAGTGAGGTGACTACAGAAAAACTGTGTGAAGATATATTTCTGAATATAATGGAAAGTATAAAACCAGAAAAGATGTTTGTTGGAGTGAGTGAAAGAAGCCCTGGATGACGGGGGAGGGGGGGGAAAGCACACAAGAGAAGATTTGTTTCCAAAAATCAGGAATCAGAGAAAGACATTGTGTAATGTGTTTATAGAGAAAGAGTTGGAATGAGAGCAAGGAATGGTTAAACGGGGAAAGAAATTGCAGAGAAATGTTGGTGGAGATAAAAGTTGTTTTGGAACTGGGTTAAAAGGGCTAAACAAAGAACCTCTGGCAAAATGACTGGAATTAAAAATAAGAGTGATGAAACGAGAGGATGCTGGAATGAATTTCTATGGGAATGATAGTAATATGTCAAAGAGTTGAATTTAAATGAATTCTATAAATGTTAGGATCAAAGAAAAATGATGAAAAGGAAGTCACAGTGTTATGAAAATGATGAAAAACTAAGGCGGCAGGTGTAGCTGAGTAACTAGGGAAGTCTTAAAATATGGATGTAGTTGGCTTGCGGAATGCATGTGCAACTTGTTTAATGTATATGTGAATACTGCATTAGTTTCCAACAATTAGAAGAATGCCATTATTTCATCCCCATAGAAATGGAAAGGTAACAATAATGAATGCAAAAACTACAGGGGATTTCGTTTATTAAATTTCCTAGGGAAATTCTTTTTTGACAGAATTCTGATTTAAAGCATATAAGAAATAACAACAAACAACATTTGGTGGTGTAGTGAAATTGATGCTGGGTAGCAAAGTATTCAGACCAGATTCTTATTCTCTAAGAGGTCATTAAAAATTCATGAATGTGAGAAAGTTTTTTTTGGTATGTTTGTTCATTTAGAGAAATCATGTGACAAAAGGGATACAAGAAAGTCAATGGGCCTCAGTGACACACAAGTTCTATTCTCTCATCCATGATTAAATCATAATTGAGGATAAATTTATTGCAGAAAGACCTGGCATTAAGAAGCATTGGCCTGAATCAAGGATACCTAAGAAACCTGTTGCCTCTGAAAGCCTCTCTACTTTCTGCCTCTCTTCTACCTTCATCATCATTCTGAAATTGCTGATTGAAAAGTAGTGAGTGCAGAGCCTTGGTGGAGCAGTGGGCTAATGCCTCCTTAAGTAACACCAGCTGCCTGCAATTAGTGCAGGTTCGCATCCCACCAGGCTCAAGGTTGACTCAGCCTTCCATCCTTCTGAGGTAGGTAAAATGAGGACCCAGATTGTTGGGGGCAATTAAGCTGACTTTGTAATAATGCCGCTTGTGGGGGGTGTGAAAGCCCGAATAAGCAGGCATATAGCTAATGAAGGCTACTGCTAAGCTTGTAAACCACCCTGAGTCTTCGGAGAAGGGCGGGATATAAATGGAATTAAAATAAAAATAAAAAATAAAATGATCTGTTGTCAGGAATGAATGTTTGTCATAAGAAATAAATATGACTAGATACACAAATGTACTCCTGACCTCCTTATTAGATGAAATTAGCATGGGATATATCAGGAGAACCTTAAAAATTGTGGCAAAGTTATATCCAGTTAAAAAAGAAGAAAGAGGATCAATACTTAAATGGCTGCTGAGTGAACCTAGATTAAATACAGAAGTCAGTGTTCATTCTGCAAGAATAACATTTGGACAGTTTCACGATACAGAGAAATTCAACGAAAACCTAATTGCTAGATAAATATATGAAGGAAGATTATATATTGAAAAATAGAAGACTCAGAAAATTATGATAGAATAAATTTAATGAAAATGTTAAAAAAGGAAAGCAAAAAGTGTAACAAACAAATGTATGATCTTTATATGGATATGATATGGTAAAAGCATAGATCATCTGCAAAAATGGAAAGTTACAGAAGTGTAACTGATATGGTTTGTTATAAGCAAAACTTAGCTCTATTTCCTTCTCTTTTTCTTACATCAACTCTGAATTCCTGCAGCTTATTATTGCTTTCTTCTTTTCTGCTTTACTGTAACGTAGCTTACCCCAAAACAGAATAGCATGGTGGGCACATATACGTATACATGTATCAATAATAGAAACATTTATTTATTCATTCATTCGTTTGTTTGCTTGCTTGTTTGTTTTTTAATCATATGTGCTCAATGTGCTCAGTTGTACAGTAAGTCTATTTCTTGGATCAAATGCTTAGATCAGCCTTCCCAGATATGCTGGCTGGAAACTGTTTGAGTTTCACTCTCAATACATATAGAAGGTACAAGTTTGGGGGAGCTACAATGGGGCTCTACTGGACACAAGCTAATATATTTTATTGCTTAGATCAGCTGAAATAAATACGTTTAGGTATAGTATAGGTGGTACTTTGCTCAATAGTAGCAACTGTGAGAGAGATCTCGGAGTCCTAGTGGACAATCACTTAGATATGAGCCAGCAGTGTGCTGCAGCTGCCAAAAAAGCCAACACAGTGCTAGGCTGCATTAACAGAGGGATAGAATCAAGATCACATGAAGTATTAATACCACTTTACAATGCCTTGGTAAGGCCACACCTGGAATACTGCATGATGTACCACGATGTAAAAAAGATGTCGAGACTCTAGAAAGAGTACAGAGAAGAGCAACAAAGATGATTGGGGGGACTGGAGGCTAAAACATATAGGGAACGGTTGCTGGAATTGGGTATGTGTAGTTTAACAAAGAGAAGGGTGAGGGGTGACATGATAGCAGTGTTCCAATATCTCAGGGGCTGCCACAAAGAAGAGGGAGTCAAGCTATTCTCCAAAGCACCTGAAAGCAGGACAAGAAGCAATGGATGGAAAATAGTCAAGGAGAGAAGCAACCTAGAACTAAGGAGAAACTTCCTGACAGTTAGAACAACTAACCAGTGGAACAACCTGCCTCCAGAAGTGGTGAATGCTCCAACACTGGAAGTTTTTAAGAAGAGACTGGCCAGCCACTTGTCTGAAATGGTATAGGGTTTCCTGCCTGAGCAGGGGGTTGGACTAGATGACCTCCAAGGTCCCTTCCAACTTCTTCTTCTTCTTCTTCTTCTTTCTGGCGCCACCAGAAAATCATTGGACCATGTTGTGGTTTCCTTCTTGACTGACTATCATCCAGTCTTTTTGCAACATGGAAGTGACTTATATAATCGGAATCTCTCCTACCATTTTGTGACCATGCCGGCTTATTAATCCTGATGTATTTTATAGATTCTTTGCTCTAACTCCCTCCCCTTCTCCCCCCTCCCCTATAATAGAAGGCCCGGGTTGTAACCACTGTGGGAGAGTGGTTAAGTTTTTACATCTGCTGCCTCCCAGAGGTGAGAGCTCTGGGGGGTATTGCTCCCCCAGTTTGTATGTACCAGGTTGCCCCCCGGCTTTGACCGCCGTGAGAGGGCGGGATTCGATCTGTTCTGGGATTTCCCAGCTCTAGTGGCAGTGGAGCTGGGCTGGCTCTCTGGTCATTTGCCTTCGATTTATTTATTTTGAGATCCTCCCATGTTGATCTGGTCTGCCTTGCTGGTTTTTTGTCAGACTTGTTAAGATCATGCGTCTGACTTATTCTAGCACGACCTTATACGCTCTCAGGGGGGCCCCCCATCCTGGGAGCGACCCGCCTTACTCTTTACACCTCCTCTTGATGAAGGGACTGAGTGTTGGGACCCTGAGAGATGGCTGGGCATGGGTAGGGGCCTCCGATATAAGTCAAATAAGAGGCCCCTGGTTAGTTTTTTGGTTAAATTTTTTAGGAGGTTAGGGAGGGGGGTGGGAACTTCTTTTGGTTGTTCGGATACAGGGGGCAGTCCAGCAACCACTGTTCAGGCCAGGGCCGGGATTGATCGCGGAGGGGAGGAGCGGGGGTCGGTCGCCCCCGGGGCTCCAGGGCAAGTCGTGGGAATGCCTATTCCCACGTTAGGGAATGGCAGCAGGTGCAGGAACAGAGGGCCGTATCGATCTCAGGGAAGGCCTCTCCACTACTTGCAAGCGGTGAGGCGTTCCGACCCTCTTGTTCTGCCCCGAGGTCCCGGGAGTGAGGATGTGCAGCCTCCTGAGCTCCGGCTGGTGTACTTGAATGCCAGGTCTGTCGTTAATAAAGCTCCTCTCGTCCGTGACTTGGTCGAGGGTGAGCAGGCGGACCTGGCTTGCATCACGGAGACTTGGTTGGGCCCAGAGGGCGGTATTCCTCTGGCTGATCTTTGCCCACCAGGTTTCCGGGTGCTACACTGGCCTCGGGCTCAGGGTAGGGGTGGGGGAGTGGCTGTTGTTATGAGGGAAACCTTAGCTCCGCGGGAGGCCACCGTTCCGCAGATAGTCGGGTGTGAGTCTCTCTTCTTGAGATGCGGCCCTGGTGCGCAGTTGGGCTTGCTGTTGGTGTACCTTTCGCCTAGTCACGCAGCAGCAGCCCTGCCTGAGCTTCTCGATGTCCTCTCTGGGTTGGTGGTTGAGTTCCCGAAACTTATAGTTTTGAGGGACTTCAATCTACCATCTCTGGGAGGATCATCTGAGTTGGCTCGGGAGTTCATGGCTTCCATGACGGCCATGGACCTGACGCAAGTAATTTCAGGACCGACTCATGAGGGAGGCCACACCCTTGACCTAGTTTTCTTATCTGGTCGGTGGTTAGATGATCTTGGTGGGGGCTCTTCAATTATTATGCCCCTGTCATGGACCGATCATCATCTCCTGCGGCTGGTCTTCCGCTTTGCCACCCCCCGCCGTGGGTGTGTGGAACCAGTTAGATGGTACCGCCCCAGACGCTTAATGGATTCCGTGAGGTTCCAGGCAGCGCTGGGGTCCCCACCTGCCTCCCCCACTCACAGCTCGGCAGATGCCTTAGTGGAAGCTTGGGAAAGGGCAGCCACTGAGGCTCTTGACTGAGTTGTACCCTTGTGGCCCCTGACCCGATGCAGATCCCGTCGAGCTCCATGGTTCTCCGCGGAGCTCCGGGAGATGAAGTGCCGGAGACGGGGCCTAGAGAGCGGTTGGAGGTCCAGCCGATCCGAATCCGACCGATTGCGACTAAGAACCCATATTAGGTCTTATCTCGCTGCGATAAGGTTGGCGAGGTCTAATCACTTCGCTACCCTTATCGTGTCCGCAGATAATCGCCTGGCCGCTCTGTTTAGGGTGACTCGCTCCCTCCTTAATCAGGAGGTGAGGGAGGAACCCTTGCAGGGTCGTGCCGAGGAGTTTAACAATTATCTGTCGGACAAAATCGCTCGGATTCGGACCGGTCTGGACTCTGACTGGGCAGAGTCTGGCGATCAGGACGCGGGTGGTCTTGTCGATATCACTTGGGAGGAGTTTGATTCTGTGACTCCGGAGGAAGTGGACAGGATTATGGGGAGACTGAGCTCCACCACATGTTTATTGGACCCGTGCCCTTCCTGGCTGGTTTATGCAGCCCGGGAGAGGACACGCAGCTGGTTCCAGGCAGTTATATCTGCTTCTTTGAGTGAGGGTAGCTTCCCTGCCATCTTGAAATAGGCGGTGGTGAGGACCCTCCTCAAGAAGCCTGCCTTGGACCCAGCTGTATTGAACAACTTTCGTCCGGTCTCCAACCTTCGCTTTCTTGCGAAGGTTGTTGAGAGTGTGGTGGCGCATCAGCTCCCTTTGGTCCTGGATGAAGCGGATTATCTAGACCCGTACCAATTGGGTTTCAGGCCCGGGCACAGCACGGAGACGGCATTGGTTGCGCTGGTGAATGATCTCTGGAGGGCTCGGGACAGGGGTCATTCCTCTGTTCTAGTCCTATTAGACCTCTCAGCGGCTTTCGATACCATCGACCATGGTATCCTGCTGCGGCGTCTCAGGGGATTGGGAGTGGGAGGCACGGTTTTACAGTGGTTCTCCTCCTATCTCCAGGGATGCTCACAGTCGGTGTTGACAGGAGGGCAGAGGTCGACCGCGAGGTCTCTCGTTTGTGGAGTTCCTCAGGGGTCGGTCCTCTCGCCTCTCCTGTTCAACATCTATATGAAACCGCTGGGTGAGATCAGTACGCTGATGATACCCAGCTTTTTCTTTCTACCCCAAACCACCCCAGTGATGCCCTCAACGTGATGTCCCGTTGCCTGGAGGCGGTTCGGGTCTGGATGGGGAGGAACAGACTTCAACTCAACCCCGACAAGACCGAGTGGCTTTGCATACCTTCATCCCGGGTCTATTCGGATATTCCATCTCTTTCTATGGGGGGTGAATTATTACCCCCCGTAGATAGGGCTCGCAACTTGGGAGTCCTCCTAGATTTGCGGCTCACCTTGGAAGACCACATGGTGGCTGTGACTAGGGGGGCTTTCACCCAGGTTCGCCTGGTGCACCAGTTGCGGCCCTATCTAAGCCGGGATGATTTATGCACGGTCACTCACGCGCTCGTGACCTCTCGTCTAGACTACTGCAACGCTCTCTACATGGGGCTTCCCTTGAGGACCACCCGGAGGCTCCAACTGGTACAGAATGCAGCCGCGAGAGTTGTGTTGGGAGTCTCCCGATACTCCCATGTTACATCTCTGCTCCGTGAGCTGCATTGGTTGCCAGTTGTCTTCCGGGTGAGATTCAATGCGCTAGTAATGGTGTTCAAAGCCCTCCATGGCATGGGGCCGGAGTACCTCAGGGAACATCTGCTGCCGGCATCAAGCTCCCTGCTCCCTGTGCGTTCCCACAGAGAGGGCCTCCTCAGGGTGCCACCGGTCAGAGAATGCCGACTGGTGGCCCCCAGGGGGAGATCCTTCTCTGTGGGCGCCCCGGAGCTATGGAACCAGTTACCGGTTGAGCTCCGGACGGCGCCCGATCTGCGCTCCTTTCGCCGCGATCTGAAAACATACTTGTTCGAGCAAGCCGGCCTGGCCTGAGGGGGGATTGGTGGGGTTTTTTATTATTTTTATTGGGTTTTTTTTACTATGTATTAATTGTATTTTAATCGGGCATGTATTTAATTATCTTTTAGTTTTTGTAAATTTCTGTGTTTTATTCTTGCCCTGTACACCGCCCTGAGTCCTCCGGGAGAAGGGCGGTATAGAAATATTAATAAATTAAATTAAATTAAATTCTTCTTCTTATTATTGTTGTTGTTATTATTATTATTATTATTATTATTATTATTATTATTATTATTATTATTATTATTATCACTTTATTTTGTGTCTGATGATAGCCCTGTTTCTAGAGGGTGGCCTTGGATGTTTATTGATATTGTGTATCTTACATAAAAGAAAGAGAAGATGGTTTATTTTTAATTAAATAAATGGAGGCAAAGTAGGTCATCCCATACTGGTTTGAGAGTGTTTAGTTTTGAATACAAGAAACAGGAAGGCATGTTCAGTGTTGGAAGTGACAGCAGATTCTTCAAATGTGAATAATTGTTAATGCTTTTTCTACATTTCTATTTTATTGCTACATTATTATGGTTCCTCCAGAAACTGGTAGGTATTTGGGGATAATTTCAATGCCACCTAGTGGTAGTGTCTGAATCATCTTCAGAGCTTCCTGTGGCTTTACTGAGCTGCTAACCTTTCCTGCTGTCAGAGGCGTCCTATATTTCATTTCCTCTCATTATATAGCACACAAGGAGGCTTGTGGGATTATTCTCTAAAGATGCAAGAACTGGTTAATTTTGCGCTGTTTCTCCCCATCATTATAATCTTTTGCCATAAGAATAGCTGTGTTCTGTGAAATGCTCTGTTCTTAGCATAGCCACTGTCATGTGAATGAACTATCAATGAAGCTTAATGCCATGATGCTTTATTTTCACATTCATGATGTTTTATATTTCAGTAACAAAGGCTGTGGCCAAAAAGAAAAAAAGAGAGGAGTGGGGATAGCAATGAAAGAAATGTATCCGAGCTCTTGATCAGTTTTAAATTCTAATTTTATGGTCTGTTCTTCCCCTTGATGCAGTAGCATTTTCCATCATTTGCTTTCCCCTCCATAATCTTTGTTTAAGAGAAGAATGAACAGATGAAACTAAGCCTACAGACATTTGTGTTCTAATGGTTTCTGCATTACACTTGAAATATTGGTGTAAATTGCTAGTGGGGAGAGACTAAAGCCATGACATTCCAATTTTCACATATATAATGTGTGCTCTATTGGAGCTGTAATAGGAGTGTTGCTGACAACTGGGTATTATATTATGATCCTGCTGATACATACATGCATTTAATTTGAGAGATGCAGTGGGATTCCACATGCATTTTCAAGATTCTCAAATAAAAGAAAATATGTCCAAAGGATTTTTTTTAATATACGAATGGCAACAAAGAAAGTGGTAGAATGTGTAAGAGGAAGAATAGATTGGGATATCTGAAATATGCCAATGCATCATTACCTGCTAATGATAAGAACATTAAATAAATGTATCGTAAGAACAATGAAATCCCATTGATATCCCAAGTGTACTTAGTCTATTCTAAGCAAGACAGGATCTCTAATCTGTTAGATGTTGAAAGCCAATAAACTATTGCCTTCATTCCACCAATGTATTGATTGACATTAAGATGGTATGTTACAATGAATATAGAACTGAAAAAACCAACAGTGTTGCATATGGAGAGGGAAATTGAAGAAATGAGAGCAAATTATTCATAAATAGTGGAAATTAGAGCAGTCAGATGAATTTGGCAGAATGTTTACCAAAGTTGTGGAATAGGATGATCATTTTTAATATGTGCAAATACTGAAGAAAAGTACTGGGTGATATCAGGAATAAATTTTAGTTGAAAAAGAAAAAGAAAAAATAGCTTCATATAACACTTCAGCTTTAGAGGGTTTCTTTTGCTTTTCCAACCAAATTACCCAGGCCCAGTTAGATTTTTCAGGTTTAAGCAACACTTGGGCATGACCTAGTCAAGGAAAGCTAATAAATGTAATGTAATGATTGCACACTGAATCTGAGAAGTCATTTTGCCCACCATCTGGTACCAGAACTAGGGCCTGTCAAAGTTTTAGATTTGCATTATAACAAGACTATTTTAAATCAAAGCTGTCAGATGAAATGTTCTTGTGTATATGTTAGAGAAAAACTCCTGAGAATTCCATGGACAGCCAAGAAAACATTTACATGGATCACAGAATAAATCAGTCAAGACTTCTTACTTGAGGCATAAATGATGAGGATCAAAATATTATAGTTTGGATACATTATGTTAAGGTCTAGTTCTCTTGAGAAGTCTGTAACGTTGGGAAAGGTGAAAAGACAGAGATAAAGAAGATGACCAGCAGTGAGGTGAACAGACTACAGCTATGAGATGGACATTGTTGGAACACATGTGAAAGTTCAGGATGGAGGGGAGACAGATCATCTTAGAAAAGGTTTATTTATATTATCATTAAGATTAAGCACTGACAAGATGGTATATCAATCAATGAAGATTGGTAGGTGTCTGTGTATTTCATATGCTTTTTGATGACAAAAGGATTGTTAAAGGAGGAATTAAAGACAACATCTATGGATAGCTTACTGCAGGAAATATTTACCAAGTAAGATTTATTCCTTAGTAAGATATATACCCTTCTGCCAACCTAGCAGTTCGAAAGCACGTAAAAATGCAAGTAGAAAAATAGGGACCACTATGGTGGGAAGGTAACAGCGTTCCGTGCGCCTTTGGCGTCTAGTCATGCCGGCCACATGACCACAGAGACATCCTCGGACAAACGCTGGCTCTTCGGCTTTGAAACAGAGATGAGCACCGTCCCCTAGAGTCGGAAACGACTAGCACGCATGTGCGGGGGAACCTTTACCTTTACCTTTTAAGATATATACCATATACTTTCCAGTCAATGGCCATAATATATGCCCAAGTCCAATGCTGATATTTAGTCAACACTTTTCTGTTTCAATACTAAAAACTCATAGCCACTTCTAGCAATATGTTTAGGTTCAGACTCATATCTTGCTTCTTGGTTTCCCAAATACATTTGTTGTCTTCTGTACATGCAGAGTGCTAGCCTAGTTAGATAAGCATGTAATTTGATTAATAAAGACACTTGTGTTCTTATATCCACAGAATGTGTACCAACCTTTCTCTCTCTCTCTCTCCCATCAATTCTGTACTCTAATATATATAGTATTGTACAGTACTGTATGCTACTTTAACATACCTTGTAATAATTTCTAGTCATCAAATTACTGAATTTGATGCATTGAATTGATTCAGCAATTTGGACAAGATTTATTTATTGGTGGCAAACAATCAAAACAACCATGAAAAAAACCCACCCAAAGTGATTTGGAGATCTGAATCAAGTTTACCAGTCTGACACTTTGAATAGTATGCTACACAAACAGGCTGGTATATTTCCCACTGTATGACAGCATTCTCTTTTAAACCTTCCCTCTCCAATCCCTCGGTTCTGTGATGGGAAGAAACGAGGTCAGGCACAAGAGTATAGAAATCACTTGTTTTTGGACTTCTGGGTAAGAAATGGTGAACTGAAGATGGTTTCATTAAAAACAAAATCAACAACCACTGTGGAATAAAGAGCTGGACAAAGTGAGGACTTAAATTGCACACAAATATTCCAGACCGTTGCTCCTTGTGAGGAGATGGCAAGATAGCAGTCTCTGGAAGTTTAGAGCTCTGTGAGATGAGGGAATAGCTACCTTGTTCAACCCACAGTTGGTACTTATAAGGTATGATTTTGCATACTTCCTTTGCTAATCACTTTTGGAAATTATTTGTTAACTGCTTTTCAACTATTAAGAATCTTTGGATCAACATGTTTTATAGCACTTGGTGACTATCTTCAATTCTTAGTGAAAGAAATTTTAAATCGAAATTTAAGAACTTAAAATGAAATAAACAACAAAAGGGTAATTAAAATTTTGATTTTAGAAAATTACAAACAGACTAAGGTCCAAATATATTTTGGAACCAATTATAATAATTCTTCTCATGAAAAAATGTTATTGTTTTGAATTCTTTAAAAACATGATAGAATGAGACTTTGAAGGTTGAATGCTAGATGTAACTAGAAGGAACTAAATTAAATTTGACTTATTAATTCAAAATGGAGCAAAATATTTTAACATAGGATATACTGAAAGATATTTTTGAACAATGGACCCAGAAGTTAATATTAAAACTGTCTGTGTTTATAGAAGAGGAACAAATTTTAACAGACAAGACTATGACTAATCTGAAAGTGGATTTAAAACTGACAAGCTACAAGGACAATATGGAAAATTACACTGCACATACAAACAGAATAATAATTAAAATGGATTTACAAATAATAAATCAAAACAGTGACCTGAATAATCTTCCTATATTGGATTTACAAAAGAAGCTGGTTAAAAACTGTGGAGATTTTGTGGGAAGTAAAGAAGAAAAAATGAAAAGAAATCCACTTTTAGGACATTATTTGAAGGGCCTAAATACCAAGATTATTTAAAGTAAAAGGAGTATAAAGTTTATTTGATCAAAGTTAAAATAGATATATTAACATCTTTGGCAACCCTTAATGGACTTTTGCTGATCAAGATTGAAGTGATGAGTTTGTTAAGGATTTTTTTTATATATAAATAAGAATTGGATATGGGAAGAAGAGATCATTTGTTATATTTTAAGAGGTAATAAGTTATTAAAATAGTTTATTCTGGTTTTGATGAAGTGGCAGATCATTTCCTTATATATTTCTTTTTATTTTTTTGCTTTACTATATTCTTGTTTTCTATTTTTTGTATCTTATTTTTCTTTTCTGCAACTTTTATTTTGCCTTTATTTTGCCTTTCTTTGTATTAGTTTTATCATTATAGTTTTAATTTTTAATGAAATTACTGTTGAAAAGAAATTGTTTGTTTGTTTTTTCCCTCCCCACATCCCCACTTCCACAGGATTGTCATTTTAGGAGCTCTGCTTCTTGTCAGCATTATCACTCACCTGCATATATCCCAGAAAAGTGTTCAGATGGGATCAAAGTTGTGGCATAATAAGTAGACTTCCATTTTGATTTGCAGCCATGATACTGCAGGACAAGGGAAGCCTATATGCAACCTTTCTCATATAAATGGTTCTCTTCTGCAAAACACTCCTGATAATTAAACCCTGGACCGAATAGTGGGGATGGAGACTGCAGATGGTGCCCCACAGTCTTCCTATTGATCAGCTTTATCATCAGGATTTGTGAGGACAATATTTCCATTTGAAATTAAACTTATCAAACATGTAGATTTAACCATAAGTTGTCAGTGTTATATTAATTGAAGTTATACTATGCTCTACTGTGCACACAATAACACTTCTTTTTTAATACAGTAGCTATTGTATATGATGCAGCAGTTGGGAGAAATTGTTTTTATTGAAATTATGGGCAAACACACACTTGATTTTATTTGCATCAGATAATGTATCAGAAGCCTGTTTGAAGTAGATAACCACACTTTTAACATGCCTTCTGCACAACACAACACACTTCTGACAGTCCAGTTACATTTTGTTGTATCTCCTCCACTCACCCATTTCAGATACAGTTCAAGCTTATCTTTCAGTTTCATTAATCTTAGAGTTTCTTCTGTTTAGCATGTAATTTTGTTTGGGAGTACTTCAAGATACACAACAAGGCTAAATTATAATTATATTATTCCTACCAGAGGAGATATTTTATTTGTAAGTCATTTCATGTCCTTAACCATAGATCTGGAATAATTTTGTATGATATTTCATACAGTGCGACCATAAAACATTATTTGAATTTCCAGAGTGACATCTGGATATCTGACAAGGATGTACTATGCAGTCACATTTGGAAATTTTAATTGCACTCAAACAGCACACTGCAAGTCAAAAAGGCCATCCCCTCCAATCCATGTTTGCTCTGTAAAGAAACTTAAAAATATATTTTTCTACAAATCAAATAGTGCAGAACATTATGATCCAAATGAATGTCACATCTGATCAGTCTCCTTTTCCTTCTTTCTTTTTCTATTTAAATAAATGTTTGCAGATTCCCCTTTTGATACCCTGAATGGCAAGTCCTCATTATTTTCTGTTTCTAGAGGTTACCGAGATTTAATGTCAACATGAAATCTTTGAGGTAGTTTCATTTGCCTACCTTAACCTGTTCGATCAAATGAGAACCTTTTTCTAACTTTTCAAAATACTACACCTTCAGGATCTATGCAGTCTCTTAATCATTGCTCAATTTCTTTTATCTGTTTCTTTTTTCTTTGCACTCATAACAAAACTGCAGCTCAAACCTTCAAGACTGAACTCTAATCCCTATTTTTAATGTAGCCCTTCTATAGACAATGTAGTTTTAGTTCACAAGTAGCCTACTTAAAAGGATCTAGACATGTATGCTTAAAATCCTAGATCAAACATTCAAGTAGTTGATTTCTAGTTGTATCGACAATGCCAAAAATAAAATGTTTTTAAAACTCCATGGAAATATGCTCTATAACAGACATGTCAAACACAAGGCCCGGGGGCCGGATCCGGCCCGCGAAGTGGTTTCATGCGGCCCACGAAGCCATCCTGGAAACAGTGAGGGAACGGCCCCCACTGCCTTGGCCCTGGCCCAGAGACCCTCCTTTTGCCAGAGACCCTCAGATCTGCCCCACTCCTGCCCAGGCCCCCATAGGCACCCTTGATGCGAACGATGTAGAGCTGGCCACGCCCACCCAGTAGGCCATATGCACTCTAGCCACGCCCACCCAGTAGGCCACGCCCACCCTGGCCATACCCACCCGGCCCCCTGAGGGCAACCGCAATGCTGATGCGGCCCTCAATGAAATTAAGTTTGACACCCCTGCTCTATAAGTAACATTTTCTTAAATTTCCTCCCTACATCATAGAGATCTATTTTCAGTTTTCCTCTATTTTTCTAATACAGTTTTGAATTCAGTTTCCCTTTGTTGCTTTGTTGCTTTTAGAATGCTACAGAAAAATAAGAATCTTAACAATTACCATTATGAATAATTATTTAGCTTCTTTGAGGATTGGTTAGTTTGGAAATTGGGATTAATGGAAGTGCTGAGGTGAGGTGGGGCATGTTCTTCTGAACCTGTTTCAGGTAGTTTGGTTTTAGCATACTGTACCTACACAATTGCTGTTATTGTAGTAGTCTATAACACTTTTTTCCCTTTTCTGTTTTACTTCTGTGGTGCCACATAAAAGTATGAAATTATATATATATATCATGGTTCCTAGAATTTTTTCTTAATTTTTTGTGGAAGGAACAGTGACACAATTCATGACTATAACACAATCCCAAGAATATGTATTTAAAGCCACATTGATTGTTGGTTGTATGGTATTCATATAAGCTTTCTTTGTCCTTTGATATGTGTTAAAACCAGCTGATCCACCAGTTTCGATAGAAAACTTGAAAATTTAAGGAATCTAGCATTCTGTTGATTCTTCAGTGAGGTAGATAATTCCTCTTGTTTCCATATCTTTCAGTTTTGCTTTTCAGTTTTGTTCACAAAGTTGCATTTCTCCTAGTATTTATTACCAATTGTGTAATTGGATGAGTTATTGGAGGATACATAGGGCCATAAATGTCATTTTTATATCTGCTTAACCATGGAGACGGGGTTGGATTTTTTGTTTTTTATTTTGTTATAATGAGCGTTCTGAATTGACTGAGTTATCACAATAAATATTTGTAACTTTTCAGGCATTTCTAGCCCTGGCATAATTCTTTATGGATTTGGCATATTGTTTTCTACATCAAATGCAGTTTCCTTTCATTTCAAACTGGATTCACAATCACTCACTGTGTTTAATGATCTCTCAATATATGGCTTTGGTCTGGCTTAGGCTTCCATCTGTTGTGATCACTTTCAACTACTAGGCTGATATTGGCACACAAATCAATTTTAACGATTTGGGCAGCTGGGTGTTGTTTCAGATTTCTCACTGAGGTCTCACCTTGTCCATAGTGAATTAAGCCACATCTACCTATACCCCATCTCTACCTCCACACTTACCTCTACATTGACATCGACATCTATATTTCCTGTCTGTCTATCTATCTAATGTTTTTGTACTTTTATAATTTTTAGCCATAAATGTTATAAAAGTTATAACATTCATGCTTGTAACATTTCTATCTTAATTATGTATAATAAGTGCAAAATTGTCTATCCTACATCAGTTACTTTTTTTGCATAAATCTTGTTCTATTTCCAAACTTTGAGACCTGCTACTCGTTCATAAGTCTTTATCATAGATGATTCCCAATATTACCTCTTTAATTTTCAATTATGAGTTAATGATTTCTGCTTCTTGACATATATCAGTAGTGTTTACTTGGGAAAAAGCATTCTTATACTTTCATATCTTATGTCCCAAACAACAGATGATAAAAGATTTGAGTCAATCTGTCAACATCAGAAAACTTAACTCTTTAATTTCAAGACTGCCACAACTTTTGCCAAATTTTCAGACTACTTTGTTGTCATGATCTTAAGGTAAATGTTTTATACTTTATACTTTTGGCAGCATATTGTTGGCCTCAAATTTCTGCCATGAGTTGTTAACGGTTATTCCTTTCTTCACCCGTAAATTTAAATATACCATATACACCAATGACATGTGCACTAACCGGTGTCAAAAAAAAGATGCTATTTTCTGTTTATCTTCTTTGTGACCACCAATTACATTCATTTACAACAAAAATCTTTGTTGAAAGCATTGACATTGGTCTTTCACATTGCTAGTAAGTTTCAGCCCTAGTAGTGGCCTCAAATCATTCAATTTTATGTGCACGAATATGTACATCTGGTTGTATGGGTGGGTCCATGTATTTGTGTGATGAATACTGATATTTCTCAGCAGGTATAATTTTCTAATGACTGCTGAGTAATGCTGTAATTGGTCTTCTAGTTCAAAGACTTTAGCCTTCTAGTTCAGTGGGTTTCAATTTTTTTCAGCCCTTGTACTTATTTCATTTCATTTCATTTATTTCATTTATTGGATTTTTATACCGCCCTTCTCCCGAAGGACTCAGGGCGGTGAACAGGGCATATAAATAGTGATCCAAAAGTTAAAAAAAGATTAAATAAATTGCCCAATTAAAACAGTCAAATATAAAAACCCATAAAAACCCAGACATTCCCCCATCAGGCCAGGCCAGCTTGTTCGAATAAATGGGTCTTTAACCCGTGCCGGAAGGAGCGGAGATCCGGTGCCATCCGGAGCTCCACCGGCAGTTGGTTCCATAAAGCCGGGGCGCCCACAGAGAAGGCCCTCCCCCTGGGGGCCACCAGCCGACATTCTCTGACCGGAGGCACCCTGAGGAGGCCCTCTCTGTGGGAACGCACAGGGCGGAGGGGAGTCGACGCCGGCAGCAGGTGGTCCCCGAGGTATTCCAGACCCATGCCATGTAAGGACTTAAAAACCATCACCAAAACCTTGAACCTCACCCGGAAGACAACTGGTAGCCAATGCAGCTCGCGGAGCAAAGGTGTTAACATGGGAGTACTGGGAAACTCCTAAAACAACTCTCGCAGCCGCATTCTGTACCAGTTGGAGCCTCACAGCATCCCGCAGTCTCTTTGGACAAATGGCGCATATTTACAACAGTTGCAGCATCCCAGGGTCATATAATCACCACTTACATCCTTTCTGATAGGCATCCAGCAAGCAACATTAATGAGGAAAACCAGACTCACTTAATGACCATGTGATTCACTTAACAACTGTGGCAAAAAGATAATTAATATTGGGCAAGATTCACTTAACTGTATTACTTAGTGATAGAATTTCCAGTCCCAACTGTGGCCGTAAATCGAGGACTATCTGATGGCAATCACCTCTGTACTATGATGTAAGTTTGTTGATATGTCTATGAAATCATGAGAAATCAGGTCCAACTCAAAGGAAACATTACGTCGGGAAAGCCCACTTCTAACAAAAATAGCTTTGAGTAAGCAAATCCTGGAGGCAAAGAAAAGTTGTGTTAATAGAGCACCTTTGCATCTGCATATAAATGCCAGTCACTATTTTAGAGATGCTAGTATGCACATTATTGTTGTTGGAACTTGCATTCCCTCCCCCTTAGTACATGCTGCTCGTTCGGTGTGATCCAAAGTAATCTACAACTAAGAAAATTGTTAATAAATTGGAAAACTCTTTAGGATATAAAAGAGTAAGATTTGCTAAAAGGCAAAGGACAGTATTTTGCTGAAACTAGCATTAACACTATCAATAAAAATGTAATTTTGCACTGCTAATAAATTCACAGCTTTTTCCTTGTCTTTCTTACTAATATATAGATGCATATCATTTGATTACAGCCAGGTGGCTGAAAGAGTGTTTAACACAAAGCATATGAGCATTCATATGAGTGTGAATGATCACAGCTCCTCTTTATAGACAACCATTTGCACCTCTCCATCTTTGTCTTGAAAGGAAGCAGGACAAAAAAAAATTTAAAATGAGCAATTAGAAATATAAATGTTGAGTTTTTAGGTTGATTGAAGTTCCCTTTGAAAATGAATCAAAACAATCTGTTTCTCTCTACTATATTGATAACTATCTGAAGTAGCAAAAGTTTGTCAGAGGAAATAGTATTTGTGTTGAATTGCAAATAAATTTTATTTTTATGCTCCTATCCTGAGTGGTCCTTTTAAAAGAATACACTTCTCCATCTTTCTTCCTGTTCTTCATAAATATTACAGAAAAAAATAAAAAAAATAATTAAAATAATTAAATTAAAATAAGGGAGAAAGTGTAAAATGGGATGCCATTAATCGATGATTGCAACAGTGCTACCAACATCTTTAGTATCTACATGCTAAAGATGTTGAGGCCCCTTCTCAAGAAGCCTGCCCTGGACCCGGCTATTTTGAATAACTATCATCCGGTCTCCAACCTTCGCTTTCTTGCGAAGGTTGTTGAGAGCATGGTGGCGCATCAGCTCCCTCTGTTCCTGGAGGAAGCGGATTATCTGGACCCGTACCAATCGGGCTTTAGGCCCGTGTACAGCACGGAGACGGCATTGGTTGCACTGGTGAATGATCTCTGGCAGGCTCGGGACAGGGGATGTTCCTCTGTCCTAGTCCTATTAGACCTCTCAGCGGCTTTCGATACCATCAACCATGGTATCTTATTGCGGCATCTCAGGGGGTTGGGAGTGGGGGGCTTTGTTCTTCAGTGGTTCTCTTCCTACTTCCTGGGACGTTCGCAGTCAGTGATGACAGGAGGGCAGAGGTCGGCCTCGAGGCCTCTCGTTTGTGGAGTTCCTCAGGGGTCGGTCCTCTCGCCTCTCCTGTTCAACATCTATATCAAGCCGCTGGGGGAGATCATTCATGGTTTTGGAGTGGGGTATCATCAGTACACCGATGATACCCAGCTTTTCATCTCTACCCCAAACCACCCCAGTGATGCCCTTGATGTGATGTCCCATTGCCTAGAGGTGGTTTGGGTCTGGATGGGGAGGAACAGGCTTCGGCTCAATCCTGACAAGACCAAGTGGTTGTACTTTCTGGCATCTCGGGAAATTCAGTTCATTCCATCTTTAACCATGGGGGGTGAGGTGTTACCCCCGGTAGATAGGGCTCACAACTTGGGTGTACTCCTGGATTCACAGCTCAGTTTGGAAGACCATGTAGGAGCTATGACCAGGGGGGGTTTGCCCAGGTTCGCCTGGTGCACCAGTTGCGACCCTATCTGGACCGGGATGCCCTGCGTACAGTCACTCATGCACTCGTGTCCTCTCGTATAGACTACTGCAATGCTCTGTACATGGGCTGCCCTTGAGGACCACTCGGAGGCTTCAGCTGGTGCAGAATGTGGCCACGCGAGTTGTGATGGGGGTCTCCCAATACTCCCATGTAACGCCTCTTCTCCACGAGCTGCATTGGCTTCCAGTGGCCCTCCAGGTGAGATTCAAGGTACTGGTGATTACCTATAAAGCCCTAAATGGCATGGGTCCGGATTACTTATGGGAGCACCTGCTGCTGGCATCATCTTCCCTTCATCCTGTGCGCTCCCACAGAGAGGGTCTCCTCAGGGTGCCATCGGTCAGAGAGTATCGGCTTGCGGTCCCCAGGGGGAGAGCATTCTCTGTGGGCACGCCAGCCCTTTGGAATCAATTACCGGTTGAGCTCCAGATGGCTCCTGACCTTCGCTCTTTCCGCCGTGATCTGAAAACCTATTTATTTGAACAGGCCGGCCTGGTTTATGGGGTTGGGGTATTTTTTTAATTATTTATTGTTAGGGCTTAATTAATTTAATTTTATTTTAACTTTTGTATGTAATGCTTTTATTGCCCTGTACACTGCCCTGAGTCCTTCGGGAGAAGGGCGGTATAAAAATTCAATAAATAAATAAATAAATAAATAAATAAATAAATAAATAAATAAATACATTAGCTTCAGAGAATTAAATCCAGAGTGCAATAAATATCTGCAGAGTAGCTCAGCCTTTCTTGAAATGATAAAAAGGATAGTCAGCCAAAAATTCTAATTCAATTTTGATGAAAAAGAACCTTTTGAAGTATGTGTGCAGGTATATTTTATTATTTATTAATTTTATACTGCTATTACATTTGTAAAATGTGACTCTGGGCAGCTAATGTTGGGTTAAACATCAGCACATTGATGATACTTAATCACATGCCAATGGATGAACTTACTCAGAAGCTTCATGTAGATGTTAAACAGATTGTAGAGAGAGTAGAGCCATCTGGAATTCTACTAAGCAAGGGCCTAGAATTGGACCTCTTCCCCTCTGAAACATCAACTGGAACCATTCCTGAAGGAAGAAGGAAAACCATCACAACATCATGCCTTTCACTTCTAACCACCTGGTCCATAAGGCTACAACAGTCCATTGAAGCTGTAAGCCAATCACTCCTCAGTAGGACAGAAATTTGAGATGGGAATATCCAAATTAATTAAGTCCAACATGATTTCTTGAGAAGAGGGCAGACCACTGCCTTCTTAAATTTATTTATTTAATGGGACTTATATGCCGCCCTATCTCCCAAAGGACTCAGGGCAGCTAACAACAGTAAAATACAAGTAAAATTACAAATATTAAAAATTAAACTATATCTATAGCCCCAACTACAACCAATAAAACCTTAAAACCATATTAAAACCCCCTTATCATCAGTCCAGGTCAGCCTGTTGGAAAAGAAATGTCTTAAGGTCACGACGAAAGGACCGGAGGTCTGGGGTCATCCGGAGCTCCAGGGGAAGCTGATTCCACAGGGCAGGTGCCCCCACAGAGAAGGCCCTCCCCCTGGGGGTCGCCAGCCAACATTGTCTGGCCGATGGCACCCTGAGGAGGCCCTCTCTGTGTGAGTGCACAGGGCGATGGGAAGTCGTTCCTGGCAGCAGACGGTCCTGCAGGTATCCCGGGCCTAAACCATGTAGGGCTTTATAGGTAAGAACCAGCACCTTAAATCTCACCCGGAGGGCAACCTGTAACCAATGCAGCTCACGCAGGAGGGGTGTAATATGGGAGTATCGGGATGCTCCCATCACAACCCGTGTGGCCGCATTCTGCACCAGCTGAAGTCTCCGGGTGTTCTTCAAGGGCAGCCCCATATAGAGAGCATTGCAGTAATCAGCACAGCAGGTAACAAGTGCATGAGTGACCGTACGTAAAGCATCTCGGTCCAGATAGGGGCGCAACAGGAGCCTCCCAATCCAAGGATGAATTTATTACCAACTGGATTCAACCACAGACCTTAACCTTCGAGGAAGAACAAAGATCTAACACACAAGTAGATGCATGTATACTATCCAAAGACCCTATCCACTTCCTTAAAGCAACAGATTTGAACTCCTTCCAGATAACCAAATTAGATCATGACTTAGTCCACCCCATAGGATTCCACTTTAGAGCTATTTAGGTAACTTAATTCATCATATGCTTCTTCACAGCAGTCTGCCAGCTGTTCTTCTGGCTCTTGCCTTCCCAAAAGGGACAGAGTTGGCTTGAACAGTACCACCAGCCAATGATCTGTGGCCACAATAAGAACAGAGCAATATTTTGGTACTTTTATCATTCTTATTGCTACAAGGTAATAAGGGCTCTTACTTATATATGTATGCATACATGTGTATACTTGTATTTGTGTGTAAAATTCTCATATGGATAGAGTACAGGACTTTTTTGCACTCAAGTTAATTACAATGGAACAAAACCTTGTGGGTTTATGACCTACATATCATTGTGTAATTTATTCTCTGGTTTCCCACTTCAACTAATTTCCTAGTGAAGCATTTTTTTCTTATGGGGGTTTTAAGATTAAGAAGTGGGCAGCCAGGGAAGCTACAAAGTGGTAGTGAGATGTATAATATTCAGCAGCAGCAACAGCATTCTTCACTACTTTCCAAAAGCAACACAAAGAAAAAATGTCATTTTTACATTACAAAAGAAAGAGGAGCCAAAACAGCAGTCTCCTTCATTGGGGAAGGAAACTTTCAGAAAATTGGAAGGTAAGTTTCAGTACAGAATGAACAATGAATAAATCTTCTTGAGTGATAGGAAAGCTGTGTCAGACTAATTAGTCAAATTAATTAAACTGTTTTCAGCTGAATTTAATTAAATCAATGCCCAGGCACATCAAACTGCCATTTCCAATAGCAGGACCTCACTTGGGTATTACACCTTGTATAAAATAACTGCTTGAAATACAAACAATCAGCAGTTTCATACCACAACAAAGAATGCTCAGTGACCCCACAGTAGCTAACTTTCTCTAGCAATGGTTCCACCTGAATGGTTATACCTCAGTGACTGTCAGGTGTCCCAGGTAAACCAGGATTAGATGAACTAATTATACTTTATTGTAAGGCTATATTTGTAAAATTTTGCAAATCTAAAGATACAAACTTCCCACTGCCACTTTTGACTGCTTGATCCACTATGGGTGGATCCTTCTAAGTTTGTTTCTTGACTGTTAAGCCAATGGGATCTCCTGCCTCTCTTGTCTAATTGTTTCCTAGGCAGCATCTCTTCCCCTCAGTCATTCACATATTCCATTATAGTCGCTCACGACAGGCATAAACACCCAAAAGCTGATACATGAATGCAGTAAACAAAGGGGATTGAATAGACTGCATGGTACAGATGATTCTGGAGCCCATGATTTCTGAATATCTACAGCACAGGTAAATAGAATGAGATTTAGCATTAGTTCTTCTGGCCCATGAGATTTTCCTTTTTTTTTTAGGGAGAAAATTATATACTGTATTTTGTCTCAAAAGTTATTTTCAAGTACTGGAAAGTTAATATGCATAGAAATCAAACCAAAACTCTCTACTTCTACCCCCATACCATGCAAGCTGGATCCATTGGATATCCATAGATTATAGATGGATATCTGCAAAAAACTAACCGTAAGTCATGCAAATGCAACGATAGACTTAACGGTATATGAACATGGATCAAGCCAGCAGCCAATCTAGTATTTGTATCATGCTGTGGCTAATTAATTGCTTTCAGGAACCTCAAAAATAGGGGCAGAAGATGAATTTTCATTTATATCACTGCTTCCAAGAAGTTTCTATTTAAGCTGCATCATCTGTGAGTTTGGTGGTGGTAAAAAGCAGTCATAAGGCTATTAGTAGTCACTGTTAGCTTTATCTGCCATAAATTTGTCCAATTCTTTTAAAAAAACTATCTACACTTATAGCTATTGCCACATACTATGTGACATCAATAAATTCCACAATTCAGAAATTTTGATCACATAATGTTTCTGATAAAATGGAAGCCTCTATTTGCTTTATGTAGGACTCTCTTTGTTGTTGAATATGCTCAGGATGAAGAAATGTGTTGTTTATTTCTATGTGCCTATTAATGGCCAATTGTCTGAGTGCCAGGCCTCTCTGACATTTTTGGACTTAAGTTGATCTAAGGTATTTACAGTTTCCCAGTGGAAACTATGCTTCAGTCTGTCCATGTATTGTGAAATTAAGGAGTTTTCATCATGTCTTCTGACCATTATTGATGTTCATGGATGCACTCTCCTATTCTTTTGCCTTTTTGTCCTACATAAGTTCCTTATGTTTTAATACTAATTCTCTATCCGGAAAGTTCATGATTCCGGTAAAGATTTATTTGTAGCTCAGGGTGCAAATGAGGGGTGCTTAGTGCTCTCTAAGCTTGATTGTTTCCGTGTAGACAATTGATTATCTGATAACGTAACATCATCAGTATGAGTGTAGGATTTGCTGCCTCTTAATATACAATAAAGGGACGCGGTGGCTCAGTGGGTTAGGACGCTGAGCTTGTCGATCAGAAGGTCGGCAGTTTGGCGGGTCGAATCCCGAGTGCCGCGTAACAGAGTGAGCGCCTGTTACTTGTCCCAGCTTCTGCCAACCTAGCAGTTCGAAAGCACGTAAAAATGCAAGTAGAAAAATAGGGACCACTATGGTGGGAAGGTAACAGCGTTCCGTGCGCCTTTGGCGTCTAGTCATGCCGGCCACATGACCACGGAGACGTCCTCGGACAAGCGCTGGCTCTTCGGCTTTGAAACGGAGATGAGCACCGGCCCCTAGAGTCGGAAACGACTAGCACGCATGTGCGGAGGAACCTTTACCTTTACTTTAATATACAATAACTTACCCTGCCAGTTTTAGTGATGGTGTTTCTCCTTGATAATTCTTTGATAAAATTGTTGTGCACTGTTTGATTGTTTGCCTAGTATTAATTCTGGTCTTAATCCCTGATTATCAGGGTGTTGATTATTGGTAAAGAAGTCTTTTTGTTTCCCTTTTAGCTTTTTTACTGTTTCTTTTTAATTGTTCATCTCTATGTGTCCATTGATGGCTTATTTGAGTGCAGACTTCCAGGAATTCTCTAGTGGTTTTGGACTTAGCTTGATTTAGGAAGCTCAGTTTCCCAGTTAAATCTACATTTAAGTCAGTCCAAGAAATGTGACATTAAAATTTTTTCTTTGTGTCTTCTGATTGCTAGTACCATGTTTTCCCCAAAATAATACCTACCCCGAAAATAAGACCTACCCTGATTTTGGGGGTGGGCCTAATATAAGCCCTACCCCAAAATAAGCCTTAGTTAAGACCCTGCCCACTCCATCCCACCTTGCTACCACAATGAGGCAAAAGAGTGTGTGTCGTGCTGCTGTCACCACAACGAGGTAGGGCAGGTGGTGGAAGGGCTGGAGCTATCCCATGTGCCCTGCACCTTCTTACTTCAGCCCCTCCCCCCAGCCAGGCCATTCCTTGCTCGGTGACTTTCCTTTTCACTCCCGTCCCAAGCCAGACAGCCATGGTACGGAGGATGGATGGGGTAGGCCCAGTCCTCCCCCCGCTGTTTTGGAGCCAGCAAGGAGTGACAGTGAAAGCTCCACTGCTGCTTGTGCTGCTGGAGGGGCTTTCTTCATGCTTCACTCCACAGATCACCTGCCCGGCGGCAGCCAATGCCTCATTGTCCTCCGCCAACTCTCATATGGTTTGCGTTGTGACCAAGCCTCCCCTGCCACCTCCCTCCATCAGCCTTCTGTCGCTGCCACTGGAAAAAACAGAGAATGGAGAATGGGGAGGGAAGCAGCTCCACACAGCAATGCAGAGCAGAGAAGAGCACTTGCTTGCCGCCCTACATCACCCCATGTTTCCCTTTTCCATTCTGGAAATGGCAGCCCCATTTCCTGCTGCTTCTCCTCCTGCTGCTACTGTAGAGTTTGGCATACCACTGCCCAGCTCCTCTCTCTTCCCAAAAGCATTTCTTCACTAGCCTGCTTTCCAGCTCTGTTGCGTTTCTCTCCTGCTGCAGGGAAACGAAATTTGTGGGGCTAAAAAAATTTCAGTCAGACCGTCCTAAAATAAATTTTGCTAAATCACCCCTATTATCCTTTTCAAGATTTTCTTTGCTGTGTTTAAATTGAGAGCAAACTTAGGAGAACCCAGTCCATACTGAACACACAAAGGACAGAACATTTAGTTTTTTCTTCTCTTCCCTATAATCCTGAAAAATCCAGACCCACACACGCTGCAAATGACTATTTAAAAAAAATATCTGATTAGCACCCACTAGTACATAGCAAAGGAAGGAATTTATGCATATTTGAATATGACCAGCAATGTTTGTTTCTTTTCAGAAGAGATCAGAAAAGAATTGGGGGCAAAAAAACATAGTAAAATGAAGTTTGATGAGTGTAGGGAGCTCTGGTGCTTTGCCTCGTTTTGTCACTATGCAGAGTCTGTATTCCATTATTCCTAGCTCTTTCATTAATGGGATATTTGACATCATATCTTTGGCTCAGGATTTTTCCATTTCCATTTTTCAAAGACTGACTGCTGTTAGCTTGCACCCTCCCCCAGCTCATTCACGGGCAGCTTTGAAAGGTGGTTTGTTTTGACATCTACATTATTAGACAGGAGAAGGGAAGCCAGGTATCAATATCAAAAATGAGCAATAGCAGGAAGAGGCACATGGCAGGAAAAGAAAACAATTAGAAACAGTTTAGTGTCCTGAAGAAGGATTGTCAGTGCCAAGTTGAGTTGACTGAATCGTCTCTTGGGGAAATGGGAAGACAAATCAGAACTAGCTGCATCAGTTCATCCAAGCCGTAAAATAAAGGGATTCACCTTTTGTGCAAAGTCTGTTACAGCTGCTAATGACTTCCTTTGTTTTTGGTACAAATAAATAACTTAGACTTTCACTTATAGCAATGAGATTTAAATTGAATTTGGGTCAGAGTTTTGTACTTCATAATTTGGTATCTTTGTTTTAAACTTCATTGTCCTGCTGACATGAATTTTCTAGACCTGTACACAGGACCATTAAATAAATAATATTAATAGCAATATCAATATTAATGTTGATATTGATATTGATATTGATATTAACAATAATAATAATAATAAACTTCATTGTGAACAATTGTGGAAAATTAGATTCAGTTTGATCTGAACTGTATATACCTAACTATTGATCAGAAAGTAAAATATATAATGGTAAATGAACAGTAAGTGAACGAAATTTATTAGTTAACATTAATGCTGTATTCATTATAAATGAGCCCCATTTAATAGTTGGACTTCATTCTATATAAACATACATAGGATGTTAATAAAAGGTTATATTTATTTTGCCAATTCAAACTACATTTCACAGAAGCCATTTAAAGTTCAGCAATTATAAAAGAAACCATCTTATTTCTATGGTTGTTTCTCTGAAACATAGCATAATTTCATGTGGAATGACTTGGAGACAAGTCTGAATTGAAGATTTCTGGTTTCTGAACATAATGTGATGCCAATAAAGAGAAAATTGGCATATTCAGTTCAAAACATGGCTTTTCTCCAAGCACAATTGCTCAATTTTATACAATTCATTCATTTGCATTTAAAAGATCCAAAATTTAGCTCCTGGGGTCTTCAAATTCATTCTCTCATATTGCAGTCAAAAAGGCTTTTAAAAAATCTCCTACTATTACTGTTGCAAACAAACATTCCAAATTCGATTGTAAGACAACAGTTTAAAGAAGCTGTGCAGATGCACCTTTTTCTTAATATATTAAATAGGTTTGTAATTTTTAATCTTCTGGTTCTTATCTGGAGGCCTCAAGATCACCTTCACTTATTAATTGAATACTTAATTGCAGTGCTTTTTTTGTAAAAAAAAAAATAGGTGCCGGAACTCACACATGTCATACAACCCGCCTTGCCTACCCTACAAGGTGTTGTGATTCAGGGTCAGCCTGTGGGTTCGGCAGTTGGGTCGGATGACTCAGATGAGGGGGAGGAGGGGGGTGTTGAAGAACTTGCTGATGATGGCTTTGAGGCTCCGTAGAGCCCCCAGCCAGGCCCCTCCTACCTGGTGGAGACCCAGCTGTGTGAGCCTGACAGTGTGGATGAAGATGACCCACAGCTGGCCCTGTTCAAGGATGCCCAACGCAGGAGGCAGTCAAGTAGGAGCAAGCAGAGGAAGGCTGTGGGACTTCTTAGAAGGAGGCAAAGAGAGGCCACGCCCTGAACTCTTTATAAAGGGAATGTTTGGGGGAGGGCTGGTTTGCTGAAAGCAACCGCTCCGATAGTATTTCAAAGCTCCGGTATCTTGTTTCATGTTTTGTTTGTGTAATAAATTTGGCAGACGTATTCCAGCCTTTTGCCGTCTGTAAAGGGGTTGCCTTTTCTGCAAGGCCGGTAGCAGGCTGATACAGAACACAAGGTTCCATCCACAAAAGGTGCCGGAACTCCATTCTGAGCGTTCTATGACAAAAAAAGCCCTGCTTAACTGTATGCCATCAAATCAAAGTTGACCATTAATGACCACATAGATTTTCTCCATGACAATCTGTTCCTAACCTGCTCTTTCAGGTATTCCAACTGTGCACTCATCGCTACTACTGTATAACTGAGTCAATTCACTTTACTGCTATATTACTTCTCTTCTCCTATGATTCCCAGCATCTGAACATTCTCCAGAGAACTTTGGGCCTTGAGCAGTGGTGGGATTCAGCCGGTTTGCACCACTTCAGCAGAACCGGTAGCTAATTTTTTGTTGCCCAAGCCCAGAATGGACTTCTGGAAGCGGCATCCACACAGAGAACCAGTTATTCACATATTTGAATCCCACCATTGGGTGCTGATATAACTTCATCTTCTAGAACTAGGTTTTTTTTTGTGTAAGTAATAGATATCTTCTGAGGTATCTGGAATACCACCAGATGGATTCGTAGCTGGCTAACAGGCAGTACTCAGTGTGTGGTCCTCAATGGAACTGCATCTACATGGAAGGAAGTGTGTAGTGGGGTGCCCCCAGGGCTCTGTTCTGGGCCCAGTGCTCTTCAATATCTTCATTAACAATTTGGATGAGGGGATAAATGGGAAACTCATCAAATTTGCAGACGACACCAAGCTGGCAGGAATAGCCAATACTCCAGAAGATAGGCTTAAAATACAGGAGGATCTGGACAGACTCGAACACTGGGCGCTATCTAACAAAATGAAATTCAATGGTGAAAAAAGTAAGGTCCTACATTTAGGCAGGAAAAATCACATGCACAGGTATAGTATAGGTCAGACATGTCAAACACAAGGCCCGGGGGCCAGATCCGGCCCGTGAAGTGGTTTCATGTGACCCCACGAAGCCATCCTGGAAACAGTGAGGGAACAGCCCCCACTGCCTTGGCCCTGGCCCAGAGACCTTCCTTCTGCCAGAGACCCTCAGATCTGTCCCACTCCTGCTTAGGCCCCCATAGGCACCCTTGATGCGAACGATGTAGAGCTGGCCATGCCCACCCAGTAGGACATAAGCACTCTAGCCACGCCCAACCAGTAGGCCACACCCACCCTGGCCATACCCACCCGGCCCCCTGAAGGCAACCATAGTGCTGATGCAGCCCTCAAAGAAATTGAGTTTGACATCCCTGGTATAGGTGGTACCTTGCTCAATAGTAGTAACTGTGAGAGGGATCTCAGAGTCCTAGTAGACAATCACTTCAGTATGAGCCAGCAGTGTGCTGCAGCTGCCAAAAAAGCCAACATAGTGCTAGGCTGCATTAACAGAGGGATAGAATCAAGATCAAGTGAAGTACTAATACCACTTTACAATGCTTTGGTAGGGCCACACCTGGAATACTGCATCCAGTTTTGGTCACCATGATGTAAAAAAGATGTTGAGACTCTAGAAAGGGTACAGAGAAGAGCAACAAAGATGATTGGTGGACTGGAGGCTAAAACATATAGGGAACGGTTGCTGGAATTGGGTATGTGTAGTTTAATGAAGAAAAGGGTGAGGGGTTAAATGATAGTAGTGTTCCAATATCTCAGGGGCTGCCACAAAGAAGAGGGAGTCAAGCTATTCTCCAAAGCACCTGAAAGCAGGACAAGAAGCAACGGATGGAAACTCGTCAAGGAGAGAAGCAACCTAGAACTAAGGAGAAACTTCCTGACAGTTAGAACAATTAACCAGTGGAACAACCTGCCTCCAAAAGTGGTCAATGCTCCAACACTGGAAGTTTTTAAGAGACAGGACAGCCATTTGCCTGAAATGGTATAGGGTTTCCTGCCTGAGCAGGGGGTTGGACTAGATGACCTCCAAGGTCCCTTCCAAATTATTATTATTATTATTATTATTATTATTATTATTATTATTATTATTATTATTATTATTATTATTATTATTATTATTATTATTTTGACCCATCTGCTACAGTATACAGTGTTTCAACATACTTCTTCTATCCTGTCAGGTTCTTTTTGTACTCTTCTAAGAGAAAAGGGTCTGGAAACCTGCCACTTTTGAAGAGGCAGTACACTCTGTATTTGTTGATTAATTGATTGTTTTAAGAAGCATTGCTACACCTCTTTACAATTTGATAAGAACTCCATCAGCACATTGTCCTGCAATATTTTTTTTTAAAAAAAATGTATCTTCTCTTCCAGCCTTTTCTTCTCTATAAAGGTAAATAAACTGTTTTTCTTTTCCCATGTTCACTGGTAAGTGATAAACACATACTTACATTCTCAGCATTCTTTTCCTAGGAATGTTTAGTTACCAGTGAAAACTTGACAATTAGTAAAAAAGAGAAAAGAATAAATACTTGTCTCTAAATGTCAGTAGACAAGTCATTAGACCCTTAAGAATCTTGATGGATACAGAGCTCAGCAATTCATCAAGTGGGGGGAAAAGGTGGTTGATGTTATACTTACACTGCTTCAGATAAGATTTGATCTCTATCTCAGCAAAATAGTTCATACAATCAGGAATTGTTATAAAAAGAACTTGTATTCACAAAAAACAATTTGTGGAGATATCCATAACTTATGGATCTTTAGTATCAACTAATCCTCAGATGCAAGGATCTATTGCTGAAATGATCTTGCAACAGATTACACTATTGAAAGTGAATGCAATATATATTCTAGATGCAATTCGAATTGATGCAATTTAACTTGCACAAATCAATGATATCATTAATGTTAGAGCAATCAGATCAAGTTCCATAAAAGCAGATTAAAGGAATTAAAATGTACAGGTTAATGAGTTGATTCTAAAAGTAACTTGAAAGTCTCACTACAGATGAAAATGTCAAACTAAGAATTAAATAGAGGTCAGTGAGTAAAGATCTTACTAATCACAGGAATTAGTGCATCCTGACAGTGATTTATTAGCAATGAATCTTTCCCTCCTCTTACCCTCCTAAAAACCTGCATCTACAGTCTTTAGTTGAGAAATCCAGTAGATTGAAATAAACAATGTGTAGTCTCCAAGCCCTGTTTGTGACCTTTGCCCCTTTGGACCCAGTGATGTAGCCACAAATACCATAAGATGGTTTAAAGTTAGCCTTCCTCCTAGGGAAGGGAATTTAATATGCCTTATAAGACAGTTAACAATTTTATTGTCTCATTTCAAAGCCATAACTATGATATACTGTACCACCTACCAACGTGTACCATTTTAAATTGTTTGAAGATTTCTGAGAGAAAAGTATAGATATTTTGGTTTCTGTGAAAAGATTTTCCCTGCCGAATCAATTACCTTTCTACTCAAGTTTCTGTACATCTTCAAAAGAGTTTATGCCTAAACAGATCTGGCTGAATCAAAGTCATAGTTATTTTGGAGCCCTTGCAATCAGTCAACATAACCTTTCAAATTGCATTTTTTTTTCAATAAAATGGGCAAAGAAATGAAATACCCTGTAAAAAGCCAGCCCATATGATTAGATGATAAAATATGATTTTGAATTAATTTGGATTTACTCTCAAATAAGTCTGTAGCTTGATCTATGACTGGAAATCAGTGAAAGCACATTTTCTTAGGCTGCTGGAACATTTTCACAAGGTTGATAGAATCACTGTTTGCTTTCCTCTCAAGAAAAGGATTGCTTTTTAACGACAGCATTAATGTTCTCATTTAGCATGTCCATGGATTTATTTGGAATTTCAACAAAATTTCTTCCTCTTGAAGAAGCAAAATGTTGCATAAAAGTTAAAGTTAAACAAGTACAGTACAGTTTTTCACATTAATAGGGAATATTGCAATTATTGAAATTTGGACTATTACACAATTTTATTTGGAAATATTAACTTTCGTCCTTCACCTATAATGAACATAAAACTGGATTAATTGCACAATTATAAAGAGATTTCTGAAAGGCATTTCCCACCTCAAGGATCCTATCATACAGCAATGTTTAAAAATGAGTTCTATTTTTATATAATTTGTTCCATCAGTAGTTTTAAAATACTCCACTGTGAAAAGAACATCATCATTTTGCAAATGATTTTCTGTGATGCTATGTTTAAAACAAGTTAGTTTTACTAAAACTTTTCTCCTTAATAGAAATAGGCTCATAAAATGGTGGAATTCAGGTTGGGTGAATTTTACAATGTCATAATTCAACCTATTAAAAAAAATCCAAGCAATCATTTTGGAGCATAGATTCAAGCCTGGGGTTTTCCATTTTGCCAGATACCCCATAGTGCACTACTTATTGCTTAGTTTTGCAAATCTTTCCATTCTCTTTTTGGCTGTTCAAGTAATGGGAAAGAGATACCTGAAAAGAGATATATGAAAAGTAATAAATATGCATTTGAACAACATACATTTAAAAATAATAGCTAAAACTTCAACTTAAGCCAGAGGCAACAATTTTTGTTGGGGCTCCAATTTTTAAAGAGCTTATCATGGCTGCCCTACAAAAAAAGATGTGGGGCTATATGAAAAGTTTGTAAAAAGTAAATTAAAGTAATTAAGCAATAATTCAATTACTTTTGATTAATATATTTATTTAACTATTAACCCTTAACACAAACACTATTAACAATTTATACTTTTCAGAATACATTAATTGTAACAGCTGAACATGAAGATGGACATTATACTCTCTACTATTAATTCAGCCACTGAGGTTTTTTGACTTCTTAAGGTGGCCAGGGACGTGACCCGTAGTTTGATCCATGCTATAATGTTGGCTTATGGTTACTCCTTCTTCAAGAATCTGACCTTGAACCCAACAATTTTAGACAACTACCAATCTGTCTCCAATTTTATTTGGGTGGGGACATCATCAATCTGCAGTTGCAGAGAATCCTGAAGGAAATGGATTATCTAGATACATTTCATTCAGGTTTCAAGCTAAGATTCAATACTGACAGTGCTTTGATCACACTTGCTGATAAGTGTGATAGAGCCAAAATGGTTCCTCAATCTCTCAGTGACTTTCAGTACCATTCTTCTTTTTTTTTATTGAAAAGTTTTAACATACAATTTCCCTTTAAAACCCCCCTCCCCCTCCCTTCTCCCCCCCTACCTCTCCCCCCTCCCCCCTCCCCCCCCCGACTTCCCAGAGCTAAATACAAGGTATATATATAAAAAGCAATCATAAACAATCATATACTAACAACTATAAACTCTAAAATCCATCACTCTCTAGCTTATATAGGATAAAACAAGCCTTAGTAATATTAAATATATATAAAGAAACTAAAAGAAAAAAAGAAAAAAAAGAAAGAAGACTTATTCAAATGCTACATAAAACTTCTTAACCCTATACTTGTTCTGGATAAACTCAATCCATTTTCTCCATTCCATAATATAGCGTTCTTGCGAGTAATCTTTCAAATAGGCCGAAATCTTCGCCATCTCAGCCAGGTCGGAAACCTTTAAAGTCCACTCTTCTATGGTCGGCAGTTCCTCTTTCTTCCAATACTGACCTATCAAAAGTCTTGCTGCCGTAATTAAATGCAACATCAGCTTGGTGTCCACAACTGTAGCATCTGTAATTATTCCCAACAAAAAAAGTTGCGGACAAAACTTTATCCTCTGTTTAAAGATCTTCTGCATGTTCCACCAGACTTTTATCCAAAAAGCCTTAACCTTTTTACATGTCCACCATATGTGAAAATATGTTGCATCTTCATCACCGCACCTCCAACATTTAGGCTGATAATTTGGATACATACTTGCAAGCTTTTTAGGATCTAAATGCCATCTGTAAAACATTTTGTAAAAATTCTCTCTTAGATTTTGAGCTTGTGTAAATTTTACGTTCCTCACCCAAATCTTTTCCCACGTATCCATTGTGATAACTTCCTGGATGTTTTGGGCCCATTTTATCATACAATCCTTAACAAGCTCTGTTTCTGAGTCAATCTCTATCAATGCAAGATATATCCGTTTGATATGTGCTGGACCCTGATTTCTAATTTGCTTTATCAAATTTTCATCAGTCATTGTAAAACTATTTTTCTGGTCTTCTTTCCACCTGGCCCGTAACTGAGTATATTGAAACCAGTTTTGAACAACCTTCTCTTCTCGCAAGAGGCTATATGATTTCAAACACCAGACATTTCTTTCCAAACTTAGGATCTCCTTGTACGTAGTCACATCATGTTTGAAACCAGCATGTATATTTTCTATTGCATGTTTTGGAATTGCCCACAGTGGTATCTTGCAATCTAACTTATGTCTATACTTCTTCCAAACTCTCAGCAATGCCTGTCTTAAAATATGCACTCTAAACACATTGTCTACCTTCTTATCATACAACAAATATGCATGCCAGCCAAACAACAAATCATGGCCCTCAAGATTTAATAATCTCTCTTGTGTCAAATTAATCCAATCACTTATTCCTACTAATGCAGCAGCTTCATAATATAGTTTAAAATTGGGCATTTTAAGGCCACCTCTCTCACGAGTATCCTGCATAATCTTAAGTTTAACTCGTGGCTTTTTCCCTGCCCACACAAATTTATTGATACCTCGCTGCCATTCCTCCAAATTAGAGTCTTTCTTAAGAATAGGTATCATTTGAAATAAAAATAAAAATTTAGGCAGGACATTCATTTTCACTGCTGCAATCCGTCCCAACAAAGACAATTGCAATTTTTCCCAACTCTCCAGTTCTTTTTGAATTTTCCCCCATAGTTTTTCATAATTATTTTTATATAACTTTGTATTAGAGGGCGACAAAAGCACCCCCAAATATTTAACCCTTTTAACAATCTCAAATCCAGTTAATCCTTCTAAGAGAGCCTTTTGCGAAACTGTCATATTTCTGACCAAAATTTTGGTTTTCTGTATATTAACTTTGAATCCAGAAACCTTCCCATATTGTGTTATTATCTCCATCAGGTCCACAACAGAGTTCTCTGGCTGGGTGACTGTAACAACCAGATCATCTGCGAATGCTCTCAATCTATAATCCTGATCTCTAATTTGTATCCCCTTAATTTTTTCCGAATTCCGTATTTTAACCAATAATATCTCTAATGTTAACACAAATAACAAGGGCGATAACGGACACCCTTGCCTTGTGCCCTTCTCGATATTACATGCCTCTGTCAGGCTATTATTAACTATAATTCGGGCAGTTTGTTTTTGATATAATGCCCTAATCGGTTGCAAAAAATTTTCCCCAAAATCCATTTTATCTAAAACTTTCAACAAAAATTGCCAATTCAATTGATCAAAAGCTTTTTCAGCATCTAGAAAAATTAGCGCCGCAGAGATCTGGTTGTTCCTTTCCAAAAACTCTAACACATCATGGTCCCCATGAATCACTTGTTGCAGAACCCTCATCAGTCTATTAGCCAAAACCTTAGCAAATATCTTGTAATCTGTATTTAAAAGCGATATCGGTCTGTAATTTTTAACTTGAGTAGCATCTTGGTCTTCCTTCGGAATCAGGGAAATAAAAGCTGTTCTCCAAGACGGTGGCACCTTTCCCCCCCTCTGGATTGTCTGGAACAGTTCCTTTAACGGTTTTATCATCTCTAATTGCAAATTTTTATAATAGGCCGCAGTCAAACCATCCGTACCTGGTGCTTTATCCACCTTCAGTTCCTTAATTGCTGTAAAAATTTCTTCTTCTGTGATCAATTGGTTAATCCCCTCTTTTTGTACTTGCGTAAGAACCGGGATGCTAGCATTCTCCAAATATATATCAATGTCTTTTTCATTAATTTTCTCCTTAGCATATAATTTAGAATAAAAATCCACAAATGCGTCCTTGATAAGGTCCTGTCGAAACACAACCCTTCCTTTATGCTCAATCTTATCAATATTAGAAGCCCTTTGTTTTTTCCTCAATCTATAAGCTAACCATCTACCTGGTTTATTAGCGTTGCAAAAAGTATTATGCCTGGCAAACCGCAAATTGGTTGCCACTTGGTCAGCCATTAGTTTATCAAATTGTCCTCTTAACAATTTAATAGCCTCCTTAATCTTCACATCCTCTGAGTTCAAAATCAAAGCCTTTTCTTTTTCCTTTATTTCATTCTCCAGTTCTTTCCTTCTAGCTTCCACAGCACATCTATGTTTATTATTCATATATATCAACACCCCTCTCATGTAGGCCTTGCTAGCATCCCAAACCATATCCATAGAGGTACCCTTGTTCATATTAATTTCAAAAAAAATCCTTCATCCGCTGTTTGCACTCTTCCACATTTCTCTGATTTCTAAATAAGTTCTCATTTACGCGCCAGGAGCGCCTGTCCCTTTTCTCTTTATCAATCTCTAACCAAACTGGGCTATGATCAGATAGTTCTTGCGCAAATCTTCACCTTTTTAGTCCTCAAAAAAAAATCATTAGTCAACAAAATAAAATCAATCCTCGAAAAAGATTGATGTCTATCAGAATAAAAAGTATAATCCTTTTCCTGTAGATGTCTCTCACGCCAAATATCTCGCAGTTCCAAGTCATCCTTCATTTCAAAAAAAGATTTAGGCAGTCTAGCATGACTTGGAATGCGCTTAAAAGCTCCAGCCTTGTCCATCTGTACATCCAAAACACCATTCCAATCCCCCATAAAAATAAAAGATTTATAATCCAACTGGGTAAGCTTTGTGTGAAGTAAACTAAAAAAGTCAGCTTGTTGTTGATTAGGTGCATATAATCCAACTAAAAGCGTCTTTTTACCTTCTAGCAGCAGCTCTATCATAACGTATCTTCCATGCTTATCTGCTTCAATTAAGTCTGCTGTTAAGGCACTTTTAACATAAACAACCACTCCATTTTTCTTATTCATTGCAGAAGCCACAAATTGCGTACCCAACCTTGAGTTCAATAAATACTTTTGATCCAAGACTCTAATATGCGTTTCTTGCAAGCATATAACATCTATCTTGAATTGTTTTAAATATTGAAAAACTTTCTTCCTCTTCTGTGGTGAATTTAGTCCATTAACGTTCCAAGTTAAAAATTTAGTTGCCATGCATATCCTCCCAAAGCTCTTGGAGCACTGTTTTGATAGGACTATCATCTTTAGGCCGTGCTCCTCCCACTGCTTGGCTATGAGTACGTTGTGAAGATTCCGAAGACTTTTGCTGGTCTTGTTCTTTTATTTTCTTTGCTCGTTTTAAAGCAGCACGCGTTACCCTTTGCTCTCTAGGATCATCCAAAGAAGTTATAGCTTGATCTCCTCCAGCACCATTTTCCTCTACTTCAACCTCTTGATGTTCTCCTTCTCCAGATCCCTTTGCAGCTTCCAAAAGTGTTAATGGGGTTGCTTTTAAAACGTTATTATAGAAATCACGCGCTTGCTTCACAGTAATCAGCCGGTACCTTTTACCTTCATGCATCACCATCAGACCATCTGGAATCTCCCATCTGAACCTTATATCTCGTTGCTTGAGCTCTTGCACAAGAAATGTGAAGTCTTTCCTTTTCCTTAAAATCTTTGGAGGAATTTCTTTTAAAACCAAGACTTCTTGATCAGCAATCACAACTTTAGCATCATAGGCAGCTTGTATAACTTCATCTCTAATTTCTCTTTTTGCAAAGTAGACCACCACATCTCTAGGTAGCTTTCTCTGTCTAGCAATCCATGAATTCACACGGAACACTTTATCCATAGCTTCTCTTATTTCAGATGCTGGCTGTTTCAATACCACTTCGAGAGCCTCAGAAACCAGCTGCTTTAAGTCTTCCTTAATATTCTCTTTTAAGCCTCTGATTCTAACCGCAAACTGCATCTGGTAATATTGAGCAAGACTTAATTCCCTTTCCATTTTGTCTCTTAAATCTTCATTCTCCCGTACTTTTGCTTCTAATATGGCATTCTTTTGAGTCAAATCATCCACTTTTTCATCCAAATCATCCACACATTCCGCCACTTTATGCACTGAAGACAAAATGTCTACCTTCATCACGCTGAACTTCTGTTCCATTCTCTCTTCTATTCTCTCCTCCAGTTTCTCCAATTTCTCCTCCATCTGTGCAAATTTATCACCAATTGATTGATTGATTGATTCCAAAAGTACCTGGGCATGTTTATCCAGAGCATCTCTTAAATCCTTCGGTGTCAATACATCAGGAGGGTGCAACGCCTGTAATGATGATTGTTGCACCGGAGAAGATCCACCACTCCGAAGAGTTTTAGGGGGAGGTTTAGCCGCCATCTTTTACTTTCAATTGTGATGCACTTTCACTTAAAGTTTAAAAAGTCCATCAAGCTCGAGAGTAAAATAAAATAATCCTCTTCACCTTTTCCTCTTGTACCGCTCTGCCTGCTCCTTTTAATCCATAGTCCTTTCTTCAGGCAGGGGTGGTCGCAGACGCCTGGCTCTGCTCCAAGAAGTCCGGAGCAGAGACGCTGGCCAGCTGGGAGCAACCCAGGCTTCGGGGGAGTTCAATCCTTCAGCCGCCCAAGCTCCAAGCTCAGGCGGCCCCGGAGAACTCGACCCCTACCTGGGGCCTCACCCCCTCCTCTTCTCCCGAGGAGGGGGCTTCAAATTCGCCCGAACAGCTGATCGGCGCTGTTTCGGGCGAAAAAACACTCAGCTGAGCCGCGGGCAGCCCGGGAAGGCTGTCTCCGGCGCCGCGCAGCCACCGGAAGTCTCAGTACCATTCTTCTTAACCAGCTGCTTGGAGTTGGAAATTGGGGGACCTTGTTTTATACCCAGTTCCAGTCAATATTGGTAAAGCTGTGACTAGGGGGGCCTTTGCCCAGGTTCACCTGGTGCGCCAGTTGCGACCCTATCTAGACCGTGATGCCTTACGTACAGTCACTCATGCGCTCGTGACTTCTCGTCTAGACTACTGTAATGCTCTCTACATGGGGCTGCCCTTGAGGTCCACTTGGAGACTTCAACTGGTGCAGAACGCAGCCGTGTGAGTTGTCTTGGGGGTTTCCCGATACTCCCATGTTACACCTTTGCTCCGTGAGCTGCATTGGCTACCGGTTGCTCTCCGGGTGAGGTTCAAGGTGTTAGTGATGACTTACAAAGCCCTACATGGCATGGGTCCGGATTACCTACGGCAACACCTGCGGCCGGCGTCAACTTCCCTCCATCCAGTGCGCTCCCACAGAGAGGGCCTCCTCAGGGTGCCTCCAATCAAAGAATGCCGATTGGTGGCCCCCAGGGGGAGAGCGTTCTCTGTGGGCGTGCCAGACCTATGGAACCACTTGCCGGTCGAGCTCCAGATGGCCCCTGACCTTCGCTCCTTCCGGCGTAATCTCAAAACCTTCTTTTTTGAACAAGCTGGCCTGGTCTGATGGGATGGGGTTGGGTTTTTTATAAATTAGTTTTAACTTTTAATATGTATTAATTATTACGGGCATAGTTGTTTAATCACTTTTTAATTTTTGTATCCTGTTTTTTATTATGTATTGCCCTGTTCACCGCCCTGAGTCCTTCGGGAGAAGGGCGGTATACAAATTAAATTATTAAATTAAATTAAATTAAATTAAAGGAAGTGAGATCACCTCAGATTCCTCTGATGTGGGATGCTGCATTTTATGATATCTTCTTCCCTCCTGTTTAATATCTTTATAAAGCCACTGGGTGAAATCATCCACCAGTCTAGTATAATCATTATGCCAGTATATCCTTCAACCCAGGCCATCTACATGAAGCTGTTGAGGTTCTTTTCCAGTGTTCTGGTTCAATTCTACCAAAATCAAAGTGTCTGTGGAAATTAAGGCTTCCCAGATACAGAGATTTCTTCTCTAAGATAGCACTTGTCCTTTCAAGAGTAGTACACAATCTAGAAGTTGTCTTGGATTCAGAGCTCCTGCTTAAAAAGCAGGTGGTGGCTTTGGCCAAGAGGGCCTTTGCACAGCTCCATCTGGTGCATGGGTTGCACCCATTCCTGAATAAAGAAGCCTTTCAGATAGGCACACATAGCCTAATCACCTCAAGGCTCAACTCTTGCAATGCACTTTAAAGGAGATATGTAGAAAAAGAAGTGTCAGAACCTGGGGGCAGAGTCAAGAGAGGACTCAACCTAGAATCATTATAGGTCCACAAACACTCCAAGTCTAGCCTCCCACTTGAATTCTGTTAACTCTTATCTAATGCCGATTTAATGCTGGTCATTAGTTGACTAGATTCTTGTAAAAATAGGCTTGAGTAATAAAACTGAAGTGGAATGTACAAGTGATCCTGATTCTTCCTGCCTGACAGGCCTTCCTGCCTGATTTTTCATGCCTTATTCTTCATGCCTGACAGAAAGGCATGATGTAAAATGACAGAATTTCAATTCTGACAGAGAAATATATTAAGGCACTAATTTTTTTTGTACTGCAGACAATAATCAAAAGTAAAGATTTTAAGATGGCTGAACAGTCTGAAGATCTTGTCCCAAGTCTAACCAAGTGTTGAATTAACAGTTAAGGGTCTGGACACCTGTGTTTTACTGTTGAGCTCACATGCAAGGCCTCACATAGATCCACAGATACATTATGTGCCTACAAAGTGGACAGAGAATTTAGGGAAAGAAGAATTCATAAAGACCTTATCTATTTAATTCATTTAAATCTGATTTTTCCTCCAGAGCTTAAGATAGTTTACAATTTTATCCCAATAAACTTGTAGAGTAGATTAAGCTAAGAGATAATCACTAGGCCAAAATCTACATAGTCTGCTTTTATGTTTTATGCTTTCATATTTAAGACAGGACTAGAACTCACAATCTCCTGGTTCCTAGCCTGGTGACCTAACCACTAGAACAAACTGTTCATAATCTTCATTTAGTACCATTTCAAAGCAAAACTTTTAAAAACTAAAATGTCAAAGTATTCTGATGGCCAAATCTGCCTGTTTTTCTCTCTCCCCAAATCATGCTTCTAAAAATATATTTTAATTGAAATAAATTCTTTTTCATAAAGACATTTAAGAATTTTGTTACATTTTTATCAAAATATGAAAATTTATTTCTTTCCAGAAAAGTTCCAGGTTTCAAATCTCTGGTCACTCCATTTCCCCTTCAAAACAATCCCCAAACTCTCTTGGTGGTTTCATATAAATGTTTACAGTCCATGCGACAAAGTGTAACCCTGTAGGTTTCTCTCAGCCAGTGAAAAAATGAGTAGGAGTTGTTCAGCATCTACCTATGAAAGCTGCCTTCAAAAAGGACTGGAATCAGTCCAGAGTTCTCTGAGTTGAGGGATTAGATGAGAAGGCTACTAGATGAGAAAGAATTACCTCTAAGCAAGTCTGACACTGGTATTCCATCTTATTTTAGAAATTAGGAACATTCTACAATTGACCCAAGCTTAATTCTAAGCCCTTTATAAATTTCCCAAATTAGAATATAAATCAATCTAGGCCCATTGAAATCTTAAGAGCTGTAAGAGAAATGCAATAATATTGAAAGTTGTTACTAATGGATTCTGTATGTGAAAACTATAGTCAGGAAGAGGAATAAAAAACCAAGCATTTGTCAGCAACATAAACAATTGCACATTTAAAAACACATGCACATAAACCACATGCTTTGATATTGATTATCAGATAACATTTGACACCATTTAGAGATAAGCATGTAGGCCAAAACTGCTGGTTATTACATCTGTATCATTATATTATTTCACAGGTTAATAGTTCTTCTAGAAAGGAAGAGAGGGAGGGAGGGAGAGAAGGAGGGAGGGAGGGAGGGAGGGAGGGAGGGAGGGAGGGAGGAAGGAAGGAAGGAAGGAAGGAAGGAAGGAAGGAAGGAAGGAAGGAAGGAAGGAAGGAAGGAAGGAAGGATGGATTACTTTCACAATTGGAAACAAATTTGGAAGACTTTAATATAATATATATTATAATAATATAATATGATGGCATAAAACCATCAATATCTTTCAAAGAAAATTACTGAGTCCAAAACAACAAATATCTCCTAGAATGAGTACTGTAACTTGCTTCACTGCATATTCTGAGGAGCTGTTAATGAGACCTTTATTAAGGTATTTTTTAACCTCTCAGCAATATATGTCTTTTGTTCTTTAGCCTTTTAGGTTAATAAAATCAAGGCCAGCAATGGTGAAGCTATTACATATCAGTAAAATTTAATGTACCACAGGGAGTGTGTTAAGGGGGGGGGGAGGAAACTCCCCTTAATTGAGTGTTCAGGGCCAGCACCAGCTATCTGGACACCTCCCTTTATAAGTAATTCTGCCAACTGAGATGTTATTATTGCCGGGGCCCCACCACAAGGATGTTATAAATGCATTCTTCCTGAAAGAGCTTTTTGAATATACATTTGAAGAGATGGCCGTGTGCTGAAAAACACAATGCAGTCGCTTCTTTGTGTTTTTTGTCATCTTCCATGGCATTAAAAGTGAGATGATCATCAACAGGAAAACATAGATGACAGATTTAAAATTAAAAGCCACAGAAAGAGGGTTTTGTTCTGTATTGTTCTGTTTTCCTTTCAAAATGAGATAGGTTTTCTGTGTTCGAGGATAGAATATTTTATTTGTGGAATGATAGTTCTGCTTTGTCTTAGATATTTAACAGATTTGTACTGTAGATTGCCCAAAGAATGGAGGGTGTTGGTGTTTAGAAATGCAAGCAACACATCTGTGAAAACCATAAGGCATTTCCTCATATTTTTAAAAAATTTGCATTTGCCATAACAAAATCTCTTAAATTTTCAGGCACTTAATCATATGAAGAATAAAATAAGTGAAAAACTACTTTACTGTTACGTGTTAATAGTCCTACATTTCTGCCATGGATATTATGCATCTTTGTTCAGAGCAGTGAAATTGTGTTTACTTTTAGACACTAAAGTAATCATGTAAGGTGACAATGATGCACAGTATGACACTTTTTATGTGGTGTCTAATGGTGTCTAATGAAGGCAGGAGAACAATCACAAATGTAACTGCTCTATATAAAGGCAACTTAGAAATATATGTTATCAACTGAGAAATAAATTCCATGTGATGCAGTGGCAGTTCCTCCATAATAAAAGTACACTTAGTTGCAGTCTCATGTGCTAATAACACAAATATCTTTCATATATGTATTTACAGGGCTTTTTTTCCTCATAGAACGCTCAGCAGGGCGTTCCGGAACCTTTTTTTTGCCAAAAAAAACCAAACAACCCAGCTCCCTTATTGGCTTTCCTAAGCCTATTGCAGGGCTAGCAATCTTGGCTCTTTTTTATGACTCGTAGACTTCAACTCCCAGAAATCCTGAGCCAGCCATGCTGAGGGGAAAGGGAGAGGTTTCCAAGCTGAGCCATGCTGGCTCAGGAATTCTGGGAGTTGAAGTCCTTGAGTCATAAAAGAGCCTGCACTAGAGGAGGACATTAAAATTATTTACAGGATTACTTCTTTAGGAACTAAACCTTTAGAATCTAAAACAGCTAATTCAAAAAAGCCAACAGGAAAGAACCTCATATTTTTCATCTGCTTCTGTCTTTTGGAAAGTAAAATTAGATAACAAAATAATCTATTTCTTATGTTAACATCTCTGCAATGAAATCAAAGGTAACAGGAAAGAAATGAGAAACATTTTTCTCAATGTAATATGTCTAATTTAGCTGATTCTAGAAAAAAATAGTATCTTTTGTACACTCTTGAAAACTATTTTGAATCTAAACAATTCTTAAGAATGAAATATTCTTAATTTGGACTTTTACTGTTTGGACTGTTGTGTGTTTTGAAAAATAGATTATTTAGAATCTAGTTATGTTGCACTTCAGTCTTTAAATAATTAACCTAGTATATACATAACAATATATGATGTTTTCCCTGGTGAGCTTAACATCAATAACAACATTTATTAAAAAGGCTAAAATAATTTCTGGGGGCAATCTGTATAGTAAAATTTTGGACAAGCAGTGATCATGTTACATATGTTCATAAGCGTAGTCAGTAGCATATGCCTTTTTAAAAATATCAAACATGCAAAGAAACAAAAATAAGTCCAAAATATCTGTATTACATCCAGAAATGCCAATTTTGCAACCAATATTTCTCATCCATAACTATGGCACCCTACCTGCATACATGCAAATGTTTCTCTGGGATCAGTAACACAACAGGGATTGCTTTTTCCTTCCAGTAGCATATACCTAAAATCAGTTTATTGCATTTGGCTATGTACTAAAAAAAAATCTCATTCATTTAATTTGAAATCAAGTGAAAAATTGATTTAAATTATTTTATTAAAACAAATTAATGGCAATTCTTTTATAAAAAGTTGCCTCAAACAAAATGAGTTTGACATGCCTGCTCTAGATAGTTGAATGCTCCAAAATAAATTCTAGACCAGGCCTGTACATGCAGCCTACCAAGCATGCTTAGACAGAGCACAGACTTTTTTTTTAAAGTAATGAAATCACAACCACTGCCCTGAAAGTCATGTTGCCTAGTGCCTCCATGGCTTACCATGATTACAAGCTCCAACACTATAAATGCTCCTCTAGTCACCAAATCATTGATTAGCCCACCAGCATTCCTCTGCAGACCACAAAGATTTTTAATTTATCAGTGTGGGCCTTTTCTTTCTATAAGTTAATAATAATAATAATAATAATAATAATAATAATAATAATAATAATAAGAAGAAGAAGAAGAAGAAGAAGAAGAAGAAGAAGAAGAAGAAGAAGAAGAAGAAGAAGAAGAAGAAGAAGAAGAAGAAGTTGGAAGGGACCTTGGAGGTCATCTAGTCCAACCCCCTGCTCAGGCAGGAAACCCTATACCATTTCAGACAAATGGCTGGCCAGTCTCTTCTTAAAAACTTCCAGTGTTGGAGCATTCACCACTTCTGGAGGCAGGTTGTTCCACTGGTTAATTGTTCTAACTGTCAGGAAATTTCTCCTTAGTTTTAGGTTGCTTCTCTCCTTGACTAGTTTCCATCCATTGCTTCTTGTGCTGCTTTCAGGTGCTTTGGAGAATAGCTTGACTCCCTCTTCTTTGTGGCAACCCCTGAGATATTGGAACACTGCTATCATGTCACCCCTCATCCTTCTCTTCATTAAACTACACATACCCAATTCCAGCAACCGTTCCCTATGTGTTTTAGCTTCCAGTCCCCCAATTATCTTTGTTGCTCTTCTCTGTACTCTTTCTAGAGTCTCGACAACTTTTTTACATCATGGTGACCAAAACTGGATAAAGTATTCCAAGTGTGGCCTTACCAAGAGATTGTAAAGTGGTATTAACACTTTATGTGATCTTGATTCTATCCCTCTGTTAATGCAGCCTAGCACTGTGTTGACTTTTTTGGCAGCTGCAGCACACTGATGGCTCATATTTAAGTGATTGTCCACTAGGACTCCAAGATCCCTCTCACAGTTACTACTATTGAGCAAGGTACCACCTATACTATACCTGTGCATTTGATTTTTCCTGCCTAAATGTAGAACCTTACTTTTTTCACCATTGAATTTCATTTTGTTAGATAGTGCCCAGTGTTCGAGTCTGTCCAGATCCTCCTGTATCTTAAGCCTATCTTCTGGAGTATTGGCTATTCCTGCCAGCTTGGTGTCATCTGCAAATTTGATGAGTTCCCCTTCTATCCCCTCATCCAAATTGTTGATGAAGATGTTGAAGAGCTGCACAGCCCTCTTCTAGATTTTTTCTCTTGCCTTTCCGAGTTAACTCCTCGGTCTGTCATTGAGCAAGAATTGACTTTGTAGGGAAGCATATTATCATTTCATGTATATTTAACATATGTTCTACCTTTATTTACCAATTATATAATATTTGTATGCAATCCACATGGTGAGGTTTGGGGAAACTTACAATAGAAAAGATATATTTTTAAAATCATAAGATTAAAACATCGCCTGGCCCGCACCACCTCCGCTGCCTGCATTGCGCAGCCCTGCCATATAGAGTGGGCTCTGCTGCTCCCACAGCACCAGCCGCGCCAGCTCTGGCCCCAGGGAGAGGAGCCCGCCGCCAACACCCTTCTCACCTGTGACTGCAGCAGCACCGCCCCCCCCACCCCCCTGCCTCCTGTGCCTGCCAAGATGAGAGCTCCGGCACCTTTTTTTTTTTTTAAGAAAAAAAGCACTGTGTATTTATAATAAGCGTTTGGAGCATCTCATTTTTTCCTAAAAATAAATTTTGATTTTGGATGACTGAACAACACTGTCCATTGCTGAACTTTGCATAAACTGAAAAATCTTCAGATATGTTAAGAACCTCAGGCAAGATTACTAACAGGTCAGGCTGCTCACGCAGGTGTATTTTTCAAATGAACAATGCACTTCTTCTTATCATATAGCAAAATATTAGGCAAACCACATGGATACATGTATGTGGAATAATGTAGAAGGCACTGGATTAGAGCTCATAATACAATTGGCCATACTAGTGGTTTTGTCATCAGCTCTCTGCGTAAATTGGCCAAACCACAGGGCCTGCATACTACAGAACCTTTCCCATGGAATCAGGATAATAGCACTTCTCTCCCTCATACTGATTTTTCGACAAAGTTCATTAAGTTATGTGAAGAGCTAAGACATTATGGTGATAAGCACAATAGGAAAAAGGCCTATAAATAAGAGTCACAGAGAGAACTGGTATTAGAATTCAAAATAAGGTATTTCAGCATGGGTAGGGGTCAGCACTGAAATAAATTTTGCTGGAGGCATTTCAATTTCAGGATAAGAGATGGTGAGGTGGTTAAGGGAAACTGATTAGATTAGTCATTTATATTCATTGGTAGAGAATGTTGGAGTGAGTAAGGGGCATCTGCAAGGGGGATGCTGTTAACTCACATGTAACTATTAATAAAAGAAATGTCCATCATCACTGAGAAGTGAAAACACAGGACAGCATCAAGTTCTCTCTTACTGTGGAATTCATGCAAAGCTTTTCCATACTTTTCACGTTCCTTTCTGGTTTCGTCCAATTCGTGCTTGTTTTCTAACAGCCTGGTCCTCTAACATAAAATCTGTTGGAAAGCACACCTGTTTGACTGAATGCAATTCTAAATAAATATATTATTTATAACAGGGATTGGTCAGCAAGACAGAATAGGAATAATAGGGTCTAAAGAAGAAGAAGACAACTATGATTTTAAAAAATTCAATCCAGTCTTTAATTTTAATAGTCTGCCATGAAAGTTACTGAAAATTATCCAATGTTTTCTCAGTTATGTTGGCAAAGACTTTTTTTGTCTACTCCCTGAGAAAATAGCTTTTTGGAAATTGATCCCTTGAGTAAAGATTTTCAACTGAAGATGTATAACCATTATAGTATGATTGTCAAGTAACGCTGGGGTTTATTGTAGGTCATAAGTATAAGTATGTAACAGAACACGGCAGCCTATTACAGGAGTCAAAAATATACACAAAAAGATATTGGAGGGGCATATACATGCCAAAACAGATTCCTTTTGCAAAATAAAATTATGGCTTCTGCTGAAGTAAGTTCTGTCCCAATGACTCACTATGTAAAAAGTTTCAATAAGCACATGAATAGCAATAGGATGCTTAGTATTATTTACAAGGACTTTTAAACATCTTTTGACAAAGACTCACAGAAAAAAAAATGTCAAATACAGTTGTAAATTGTAAATGGAGAACAGAGAGAAAAAATAAATACTTCTCACAAAGAAGAACCATAAGTTATCAATCTCCCCAGTAATGTACTTAGGGATTGATACTCCTTATGGATGAACAATTAAGTGTCTAAATTTGCTGATGACATGACTTATTTAGGATTTTTTTAAATGACAGTAAGGGTTTCCAAAAGAATTATTCCCACACTAATGTGAGAAAAAACTAGCAGGCTAAACAAATACGAATAGATACATAGACACAGGGCTTTTTTTCTCATAGAACGCTCAGAACGGAGTTCCGGCACCTTTTTTGGATGGAACCTTGTAGGGTAGGCAAGGCGGGTTGTATGACATGTGTGAGTTCCAGCACCTTTTTCTTTTACAAAAAAAGTACTGCATACACAGTACTTGCAGATTAGGTTTGAGTTATCCTGGTGGATAGTTTGATAAAAGCACTGATATAATCTGTGATTGAAAAAAAACAAATTTTATTTTGGAGATGGGTAGCAAAGAAAAAAAGCTCTTTTGACATATTCATCACCATCATTATACTATAAAAATTTTAACTGAAAATTGTGATTTGTTCGATCATATTAATTGGTATAAAAGTATGTGATGCATAAATGTAGGCAGTGAAACTTTATACTGAACTTCACAAATGAGAGACCTATTTTGGCCACATGACATTTTAGTAACTCTGCTGAATTAAATCTTATAAAGTAACTTAAAAATTGTATTATGTACTTGGTTTACAGAGTTAACATTTCCACTGCAATTTTCAGGAATAAATCGAACATTGAGGGTGAAACTTTGTTCTCCGGGTTTGTGGGTTGGTTTCTGAACATTTTGTTATTAGGCTAGGTAACATCTTCAGGAGAGTTTAGGGCATGTCAGTGTCATTGTTCTATTTATGCTTCAGGTGTAGGTGTGTCAAGTGAGGGTCTTGTGATGGGCCAGGTGTGAGTCATTAGAAAGAGGTTTGTGATGGGTCTTGTGATAGGAAAGATATATCAGGTCAGGGTCATTGGTTGTCTCTGGTTGGCTGTGCAGTTGATTTGGATTCTGAGGGGTTTGTAGGCTGGTTGTACATTGATGTGTCTGTTGATGGAACTGCTTGTGGAGGAACCAGACAACAGACACCCATTCCTTGACATCGACATAAGGAGACTGAACAATGGAGAACTGGAAACCCTCATCTACCACAAATCTTCACATATGGACCAGATCCTCAGCTTTGCAAGCAACCATCCCACCACACACAAAAGAAGCTGTGTCCAGACCCTCTTCAGAAGAGCCAAGACACATTGCAGCACCACAGCACTAAGAAAAGAGGAAGAGAAATGTCTGCTTGACGTCTTTCTCCATAATGGCTATCCCAGAAACTTTGTATTCCGACACACAGCACCCAAACCACAACACACCATACAGCCGACAACCATGCAAAAACTAACCCTACCATACACAAAAAGAGTGTCAGAAATAACAGCCAGAATTCTCCTAGGAATAGCAATAGCCCACAAACCCACAGCCATACTCTGCCAGGTACTATCTAGAACCGAAGAAAACATAAAGAAGGATGAAAGAAACAATGTAATCTACAAAATAAACTGTAATGATTCCAACCAATTCTACGTGGGACAAACATTACATCAATTAAAAAACAGGATCCACGAACACCGGTTGGCAGTCAAACGCCTCAATCCCAAATCCTTAATCTCTACCCACACCAACACCAAAAAATACCAGTTCGATTGGAGCAACACTAAAATCATCAACCATGCTACGTCCTGTCATGCTCATGAGTTCATTGAAAGCTGGCACTCCACAAGCAATTCCATCAACAGAGATATTGACCTACAACTAGCCTACAAACCCATCAGAATCCAAATCAACTGCATAGCCAGCCAGAGACAGCCCCAACCCCCAACCAATTACTGCAAGCCCCCCTCCCCATCCTACCAGTAGTTCACCTCCCAATGACCCTGACCTGATGTAACCTCCCCATCACGAGACCCATCACAACCTCTCCATCGATGACTCATACCTGACCCATCACAAGACCCTCACCTGACACACCACACCTGAAGCCCTTATAAACAGAAGAACACTGACACTGACATCCCCTAACCTCTGCTGAAGATGTTACCTAGCCTGGTAATGAAACGTTCGGAAACCAACCCACAAGTTCGGAGAATGAACCTCACCTTCATTCTACACCCAAGCTACAGATATTCACCACCATTGCAAATCAAACATTTCTTTTTGCCCACAAAAACTATACAACTTTCTGATGGCAGTTCTATTGTTTTCCTATCTCAGTAGAAAACAGTCTAGCTTAAATAGAACAGTGATGTCAGAGAATTAAAAATTGGGCAATATCTTGCCAATGGAAAACATTTTGGGGAGAAGAAAAATGTGAGAATAAACTTCTAGGGCTTTTAGTCATTAAAAATATCAGCTGTTTGTAAGGCTGGTCTAAATTTTCCTCTGGCTTAAGGGTGAATTTAGGAAGGACTCATCCTTGTTGCCTCTCTTGATCAGTATTTTGAGCCTTTACAGTTTTCAGATATTTAGAATAACCAGTTGATGGAACCAGGTGGGGAAAAGACCTGTTTTTCAGAAAATTAACCTCTCTAATGATGCTTAAGAGAAAATTGTACTTCATCCTAAGGAATAATCTATATTACATGAGTTAAATGTGTTGAAAAAAGAAATATTAATTTAAAAATATACATGATTATTAAAATGCATATTTTAACAAGATTTTTTCCTAAAATATCTTTTTTCATTCTTCAGAGGAATGCAAAAGTTAATTTCAGTATTAATCTATGCACAATATTTAGCACTGCATATAGCCTTCATGTTATATTGTATGCCTTTCTTTCTAATTTATCATGAGAAAAAATACATATTAAATGATACTTGTTGTTGTTAGTTGTGAAGTCATGTCCGACCCATTGCGACCCCTGGACAACATTCCTCCAGGCCTTCCTGTCCTCTACCATCTTCTGGAGTCCATTTAAGCTAATCCTATGTTTGTAAAAGTTGGTTTATTGCAACATATTTCACAGGATAGTTGCTAAGAATAATAGCAACTGTTAAAAGCATGTTTCAAATGTTTGAAATGCATATACAGTAGAGAAACATACATGCCAAAGTCTCTTTCAATGCCATGGTCAGCTCAGCATAACAGCAAAGAAATAAGTCGTTCTTTTGTCCCTTAGTGAGCAGCTTAATATGTATTCTAAGCATATTCCCTCAAAATGTATCAGAATTTCATTAGTTTAGTCTACACTTTTGAAAATGTATGAACTACCTTATTTGCTTCTTGGACTCTGTTTATGTCTGATTGGAATTTCAAGTTTCTAAAGACCTCCCGCCAACAGATACAGACACACATACAGACACAAAATTTGTAACATAAACTTTGCAAAACATGAAGAAGGCTGTTACAGTGCTTTTTATTCCTTCCAAAAGTGTGGATGAATAGGGGCATGAATCCATGGGAATATGAACGCAGTGCAATTCTTTAAAGTAACCATGTCTTTTCCGGGGACAAAGGGCCAGATTCACAATCCCGGAGATAAATATGAATGCTTAAGGTGTTGTTGACTGGCACTACATAGAAACTCCTCTGCATTGTAAAACACCTTTGTGGAATCAAAACGGAAGCACTGCACAACCCACTGTGTATATTGCATTAAAAAAAACCTATCATTTATAATTATGTACAGTTTATATTATCTATTGATTAAAAGGGGTATTTTAGTCCATTAATTTAGTCCAGTGAAGATAAATTGATATTATTTTTTATCCTTTAACACAAGCAAAAAGGTTATGATCACTCCATTTTCTGATTGGCATAGGCATACGACAACATAACATTTCAAGTACAGAGGTGTTACAAGGGAATAGGCAGGAGAAATCTTTTGAACAATGACTTTGTATGCATAATATACACAGCAGTCTCTACACAGCCTCATCCCGCCTTGAATTCTAATGAGATATTGTGGCCATCTCTGACAGGCAACATGGACTAAAATGAAACAGAAATAAGCTAGCCTGTTTATGAGATAAAGTCACAGGTTAAATTTCCACAGCTGTCTAACAAGTAATATATATGTGTGTGCATTTAAAAAAAAAGTCCCAAGGTTAATTTTCTATCCATCTATTTCCTTATTTGTCCTTGCTAAATAGAAACCAGGAACAAACAGAATTTTTAATATATTAGCTATTTTCAGCAAAGCAGAATTATTCAAAGGTTGTGATAAATATGAGCAAAAATATTTTATTTAGATAGTTGTATTATAATTAGATGTGTGCTTGTGTACATGTGTGTTTCTGTGTATACACACATACACACACATTTAGGGCAAATAAACATTTGGCACTGAACATGCTCACCGTTATCCAAACTAGTAGCAATTTCATTCTTAGCAGAAATGTTTTTCTCAGACATTATTAGTGATGTATTTGCTTTTAAAGGTCAGGAAAAATGCTATTTTTCCTTAGCTGAGGTAAAATGAATTAGGTTCCTATGGTAAAATTCTCATTTGTGTCTTTACAAAGTGGAAATTTGGTTTATTAAGCACTGATGTATTCTTGTGTTGCATTCCTGTTTGGGTGGTATATATCTGAACATAGATGATCAAATCTAGACTGGGAGAATCAAAAGCTGGCATTTTTACTTGTTTCTGGATCCTTCTCATCCCATTTTTGAATGCAGATGTGTTGCCATTATTTAAAATGTTTGTGTGACAGAAAACTTAATCAAAATATATACCTCTAGACCATATTTTAAAAATGAAAGCTGGGATTTGATATATTAAATATATTCCAAGTTTATATTAAAATAAAAGCATAGAAAATAGTTTCATTTTATAGATAAATCTTTAAACCTCTTACAGGAAATGTGTAACCAAAAATAGCCTATAATGCTACCAGTTAAAAGATATGAAATATTCTCTACATTTTCTTATACTGTATTAATACATAAATATAAGTGTACAGTAGAAATGCCACCTTTGGTTAAGCTTCCATTAACTTTTCTTCTAATTTCTTTATAACTGTACCCTTGTTCACTTAATAATACTATTTTAGATCGCTTTTTGGGCAACCAGTCAACTCTTTGCACCATTACTTTAATTTTATTACGTTCTACAAGCTCACTAAATGAAAGAACACAAAAAACCCAACCAACTTGATAGTGTTCACATAACACACTGACAAATGTCCTCCTCTCAGCTTCAATACATGACATCGATAACTGAATCCTACTGTGATCTGATTGGCTCATTGCCAAAACAAGATGACACCTGATTGGTTCTCTAAACACTCATGCTCATTGGCTACAATCAGATGAAGGAAAGCTACCTGATATCAACCTAAGCAAGTTGTGTTTCCTTTTTCTGGTTATTTGGATATAACTTTTCATAGACTACAGTACAGATAATTGAACAAACTTTGTTTCATTACATTCTTGATTAAATTATCTTTCCATTGATATATAATTTTATGGTACTCCAAAAAAAGTGGTGTGATTAGCCATCAAGCCTCAAAAATACACTTTTCCCAAAAGGTGTCTACAATTTTGGCCACTACTGTACATACGTATGGACATACATACTGAAAACCCAGTGGGGAAACACGAGAGGTGTCAGCTCTTTGAGGTAGTCTGGACAAGGAGCACAAAGCAGGAGTACTAACACTATCTTTAGTGTTAGTTCTCTTGCTAAGGTTACAATAGAAAATCTTGCACATCTGAAAGTATTTGTCCCCTTCTTGCCTTTTTTCCCCTAGACTAGGAAGAGTCCCTTCTGAAACATTTCCTGTGTTCCTTTTGTTCCTGAAATTACTCTTGTATGACAGTTGTCCAGTCTATGGCTTCTCCTTCTGTCTCCGAAGGTCACTCCCCCATATCCATTACTAGGGACGTACACTCAGAGAGCAATATCATTTGGACTTTCCATTAGATGTTTAAAATTCTGCTAAGGAAGCTGAGACATGACAATAGCCTTGTCTGGGAAACACCCATAGGATTTACTCTTAAAGAACAAGTTTCTTAATCCAATTTTCTGGCAGATTGTATCAGGCTATTTTTACTAATAAAAATTTTAAAATTTCATTTATTTATACTCTTGCTATAATGCAGTAGTGATGATGCCAGCCTGCCATGTGGGATATTGCTGATTCAAATCCATATATTAATTATTACTTCTCTTTTTCATGAGCGGCTTATTTTCCTACTATTTCTAATAATTCCAGCAATACTTTGCTTCATTATCTTCCAATAACTTGAGGTAATGAATAAATTGAGGTAATTATTTCAAAGTAAACAGATAAGTACCCATTCATCAAATATATTTTCTATTAAATACAACAGAAAGAAAGATAATATTTTTTAAAAAAAGAATTTCTTCTGTGTTTTGAACTAACAGTATTCTGTATGCCAGGAAAGTTTTATAACCACAGCATTATTGCAAGACTACTGACAAAAGTTTCTGTAGGAAACAGTAGACATTAATAGGGCAGCAAAAATATAATTTTATTTTACAGCTGTTTTTATTCCTGTATATATGTGAATTTCTATTCCTTAATTTGGTATAATTAAATTTAATTTGTGTGCATGCCTAGTAAGATATCCCTGTAGCTCGCCACTGTTTTCCTTGAACGGTAAGATTGGAAGATAGAATAGCAGGTGAATTGTCTAATGGGACGAATGACTGCCATCTGGACTGATTTCTTTGCAAGGTATTGCCAAAGTGTCTCATTCTGGACAAGATTTTCTTAAGCTATCAGAGTTAAATTGGCATAAGCCCAGAAGAGGAGCAATTTAAGAATGCAATGATGAATCATAGTTTTATGTTGTAAGCTAGATAAAGTAACTGAGTCATTTCTTGCTTTTTACATATGTTTTTGTTTTTTTAGATTGCATTACAATTGACATAAAATTCTTCAAGGTTAACAGCCGAAAGGTCTGTTCATATAATCATTATAGTTTGTTTCCACTTTAGGGAAAAGACCATGTTAGTCCATCGCAGTCAAAAAAATCAGGACTCTGGTGGCATCTTTTCAGAATCAGAATATCATTAACAGGCATAAACTTCAATGAACTATAGCTAGTTTCTTTATCTGTAGACTCTCTGGAAAAATAATATTTTGCTTTTTACAGTACAGTAGCAGGCAAAACTTAATTAATCAGCGGGTAAATTGTTATCCCAAGAGTCAAAACTGAGGCTGATAGTTCTCAAATGAAATGCTTATGGCAGACCACTTAAGTCAGGGTTTCCAACCTTGACATTTGTAAAACTCATGGACTTCAACTCCCAGAAGTCCATGCATCTTAAAATTGCCAAACTTGGGAACCCTGACTAAGCTAACTAATTGAAGGCTCAGGGATTGGGGATGACCTGCTCCTTCTTAGAGCTATGGGGTAAAGAAACCCATTAACTCTGCTACCTATTTTGACTGCTCTGTTTAAAAAGAAACAGGAAAGATAAGGAAGGTGTTAATCCAAGCAAAATTCTGAAAACTTGACACAATACCTGAGAAAGAAATGAATCCACAGCCACTTTAAAGCACATATGGACAAAAATGAATATATACATGAGAAAACTAGATTAGAAATAGGTAGCAAACGCTCTTTGGGGAGTGCTTGTTGCAAGAATTATTTATATTTATTTATTTATCCATTCATTCATTAAATTTATTATGCCAATCATCTCACTATCAAAGTCAAGTCAATGTTAAAAGAGTTATACTGCCATTTTGCCCAAACTGAAATCATATTGTTTTTAAAAAGATGTTATTGTTTCAAGGAGGGGGAGGAACAATTAGGAAAACAATATTTTCGCTTTTAAGCAACAGAAAATCTGAATGCCCCAAATATACTGCACAGAATACAAATACAATAGCAATAATAGCAAAATTTTACCCTGTTTGGAAAATGGATTGGATATGGATGTGGAAGTCTCTATCTTTAAGGCCATTATGCTCTTCCGCAATTCATAGATTTTCACCATGAATAACCTCACAGCATGATATTGATAAATGAAAGATGATTTTGGGGAAAAAATATTAAAGCTGATAGATCTGGCAACAAAAATCCAGCAACCAATAAAAAGCAGTAAAGAGGCTGACATTTTCTGTATCTCTTTGCTGCCTTCTAGTGATCAAATGTATTTTTGCAACCTAGATCTGGTAACTCAGGGAAATGGTGATGCAGCTTATTATGAAGGCCTCAGTACAGTGCCAAATGGGGGAAGAAAAGTCCAGTTCAAATTTGGGAACTTCAGAAAGTACCTCTGAGTTTTCAAAAGCTCTGTCAGAACAGACAAGTCTAGCTGAGGCTTTGTTAAGAGGAAGTGCTTCATCTTTGTGGCATACAGAAAATACATTCGAAATGACAATGTGGGGATCTTCAGGGCACTTCTACTGAATACAAAAATGACTAGCTAAAACCAGGTCTTGGACCTGGCTTTGAGGAGAAAGCAAATGACAGTTTCTCTCTCTTGATCTTATGTACTTCTGTTGTTAGTAAGAACTGTAAAACAGTATTTACAAGATTCTGCACAGCATGAAACCATTATTATGCAGCATGCTCCCCTCCAAAAAAAAGACAAGCCCTGTTTTTTATACAACAGCACAACCTAGTGGTTGCAGAAACTGAAACCATTTATGAGACGCTCATGGACAGCTGGCATCGCTACTTCACTCAGATATGCCATTGAAAATATGCTTGTATTTTCTTCTACCCACCCACTTCCAACCTTTTCAAAAAGTCAATTATCTCACTGGAATTTGTAGAGTATCTCATGAGTATTTTTTTGCATTAACGCTGAACAATTCAGAAAGAATAATAAGGATGGCTTGAGGAATTGTTAACATCGGTGGGTTCTTTTGAATTATTTCCCTACAACATCTTCTCAGGGGGCCAGTTCTTATTTACTTGAGTGGACCTGGTGAAATCAATAGGACTAATATGAGCAAGAATTACTCTCTTGGACATGGCTTATATAACAGCAGGCCCTAAAGTCCTCAGCAAGCATTTCTCTATCCTTTGATTTTATTTACAGTTAGCAAGGCTTGAAATGTCAAATCAACCACAGACAGCTGCTAAAAACAAAGAGAACTTATCAGTTTGATAGCTTTGCATTTTATGATAATGCCTGTAATGCAATCTTCCCTTGAAAATCTTGTATTAGTTTCAGTAGGGATAATAAAATCTATCTCTCCTTCCTCACACATACCACGTGTTTGTCCATCAAGTATCTATTTTTAGGTAAGTATGTTGGTGAGGTGTCTCCTACAAACTGATTGTCCATTAGGATGGTGATGAGAACAAAAAGGTTCACTTAGTGCTGACACAATATTTTCCAACTCAAACTAATAGAAAAGAAGCAAGCAAGCTGTTTAGCCAGATCATCCAAGAGATATAGAAAGCATTTAGAATTCTCTTTAATGGCAATTAGGACCAAGCTAAAAGCATCAGTGGTTCCTGTGGATGCCATCATCCTTTATTATTACTGCTTTTAATTATTATTAATATGAAAATGGTATATTCAAAAAGCAAGCAATGCACAAATATATGCAGGCATGTAGGTGAGTGTGAAAAGCAGTGGGATGGTGGGGGAGAGAGAAAACATTCATTTCTATTAAAGCCCGTCTGATATATTTGGGTAATTTAAAGGAAGCTGAGATACTGAGAAACACAACTGATACATGTGTTTGTTGCAACTATTTTCTTCCTCTTTCTTCACTTGGGAACATTCAGAGGAAGAAATCCTTCATTTTTGCTGGGATGATGTAGAAAGAATTAAATGTAACTTGCTAGGACAATAAAATCCTCTCAAGTATGGAATATTCAACCCAGCCTTGCAGGATTTGGGACAGATTCAGAAATGATTAAATGAGTAAATCACTCTGATATGCAACTCTCACTGTCCTCCTAAACATCCTCCTCCTCCTCCTTATACAGCATCTTGACAGTGCATGCACAGTGAACACCAGAAGCCCAGAGGTCAGGCCTGAAATTATAGCTAAACCTCAGCTTCTGAGGTACATGAACTGTTTATATCGATGAAAATTTATGATCTCTATACCCTAAATCCCTGGCCTCTCTTTTACATTGACTTCTTTAGTATTTGCTGCTTTATTTTATGATGATCCCTTGCCCTCTATAAATATATCACAGTTATTTAACCCTAGGTCTCAGCCCTAGTTTTTCCTTATTTCAGGGCAGATCTGCCATTCTACATCCAACTACTTAGGATTCCATGAGGCTGTTTTACATGAAATCCTTGTGTTGGCTTTTTGTTTTGATTCATGGTTTGCTATTCGTCCATGCAGCCAAGAAGATAAATATATGGATGGATGGATGGATAGATGGATGGATGGATGGATGGATGGATGGATGGATGGATGGATGGATGGACGGACGGACAGACAGACAGACAATGATATTGAATTGGAGCAGATTTCTTTTTTAATCTGCTGCTGTAATATTATTTTGTATTAAATATTAATTTCTGTAAAAACAGAATGCTTTACATATTTGGAATTGACTAAAGCAGACTACAGGTAAAATCTTCAGTGCATTTTCCTGGAGTAGTTATCATTCAACACAATGGACTTATTTTCAAGTAAACATTCATAAAATTGCACTCTGATTCTACAAAGCACTTATCACGGAGCAAATTTCTTTGAAATCCTATTCTATGAGCCTATTCTCATACACTACATTTTATCACATTCTCAATCGATTATTGTTAAGATTGTTGCTCAGTCTTATAAATGATTTATATCATCCTAGAAATGCATCATAGAATAATTAAACTTTTTGGTTGGGATGGTTTTATAATTTTCCACTTGAACGTAGCAATAGAAAAGAGGAAAAATGCATTTGCAAAACCTATAGTCCAATATTAAAATGGTTAAAGGAAATATGAGTCAGTCGTATGTAAATTCTGACCTAATCTAAGCAGCATCCTGGTAGGTAATTGTATTTTTCTTTAAAAAGAGACAGATCCTACAATAATTATGCCTTGTTAGTGTCCACATTGCTATATTTTTGATTTATGCATTTTAGTGAGAGCTGACAGATAAGCAAGAAAAATTGACATATTATAAACTAATAAAAATAAATAATATTGGAATTTGCCTGGCAGCATGTGCATTGGGAATCTAAATCAATGCATTAATCACATGAAGTTTTGAATAAAGTATAGTTTTTGCTAAATGAAAAAATGTCATTATGAAACAAGAGCAAAATATTAAAAATCAGAAACATACCTATACTGGGCCTTTTATGGTACCTTGGGCAAAATAATATATATAAATCTGAGCTGTATTGTTTTTTTTTCTAAATGTTCTATTCAAAAATTACAATACTGTCCTGTAGCTGGTCCTGTCTTTACAAAATGTAATTGTAATAATCTATTTCCTTAATGCTGGAACCAAGGTTTTTATTCTTAGTACAGAAGTTATTTTAGACTCCCTATTTACTAAATTGTTCTTGCTTTCATGACACTGCCATTTATGTGAGGAATCAAAAAATGCAATTTAGAGCATATAGTAACTTCTAGTCTCAGGCGTTCTGCTCTAGTGCCCTAGTGTTATGGACAAATTGATAATATAAATATTACAAAAATGAGCTTGGTGGAGTCTAGCAACTTACATTGCCTAACATGAATGGCAGAAACTGATGAACTATGACTACCTTAGTTCACATCAACCTTTTGCACATATAATCTTATTTTGGTGACATGCATGTAGATGTGCAGGACATAGGCAAAAGTGGTGTACATTGGATTGATTTCCTTGGTTAGAGGAGAGTTGCTTGTGACATAAATGAATATCCCACACTTGCTTATTTGCATACCAAGGCTCCTCAGAAAAAAGTATTGTCAGAATGGTTTGTGTTCTGCTGCTGCAAGAACATGTTCATATTCCTATAGAAATATTTCATGATGAGGATGTTGAAATAAGAAATAGTTTAACCTAAGAGGGTGTGAAATAGGGGATAAATTCAGACCAATGATATCAATGCCCAAGTGTTATTTTATTCAGAGGCATATGCATATAAGGGTTCAGATTCCTTCCTTCCTCCGTTCCTTCCTGCATTATTTGCTCCTAAAACACATCAACAGAACCACAGAATAATGGTCATAGTGTCCAGGAGTTATGTTCAACACATATAGTGAACCATAGACTCTAATGATTGTTCTGCACTGTATGGTAGTTCTCCCTTCCTTCCTTCCTTCCTTCCTTCCTTCCTTCCTTCCTTCCTTCCTTCCTTCCTTCCTTCCTTCCTTCCTTCCTTCCTTCCTTTGGATTGTTTTGGCAATGTTCAAGTGGAGATAAAATATACTTAATTTTCATTACAGTCTTTCCAGCTTCTGCTATCACTAATATTGTTATTTGTAAACTCACTATGGAAAGGACTCTATATTTTTCAGATAAAGGCATCACAAAAAGATTTTGCAGTACTGAGAAATGAAAATCAAAGGGTTTTTCTCAGGAATGAACAAAATACCCTGCAACAGTACAATAAAGTCAGCAAGCAATGGACTATTTTTTACAGGATTGGCAGGTGAACTACAATCTAAGGACCTATCCAAGACTGCAAAAATCCATAACTTTATTTTCATCTCTTATGATCCTATACCTGATGAGAAGAGATATACATAAGTACTGTACATGTGTGGTGTCCCTGAATATGCAAGCACATGAAAACAGCTGGGACCTCTTTCAAAGCAATGTTATGAACCTTACAAAAACACAGCTGTTTTAACAGCTGTTTTAATTATTTAAAGAGAGGTGTTTTGATTGCACTCATACTTGTTGCAAAGCCTTTCATTTAAATGCTGTGCACAGTCTCAGAGCATCTGATAGATGAAGATGAGAAGAAAATTAGAATATTCAGACATCTGCATTAACCTTAGTAGGTCCTACAGGACCAGATACTGGAATTTGCTTGATCACATCAGATGCTAATGCTATTGCTGTATGTTGAAAGGCTCTAATCTGTATTAATTACTACTCTTTTCATGCATTAGCTAAGTGATGGGGAAATGCATCAGATCTCTGACAAGTAACCATGTGGTTATATTCTTCAGAGGCTGATACTGATCTTCAATCTTTTTTGAAGTAAGTTCACAGCAAAATAATCTACTTGGACATTTTGATATATACTCAAGCTGAAATTCAGTGCTTAGTACAGTGCATTTACCTCCTAATTAGTGAAATTTAAATGATAGTATGTTGGTCTGAAAAACAATCTCAGTTTTAGACTCCCTACATTGTATTGATTAGTATGGCTTAGTGTGGCTAATCAGTCTTTAATTGCAGTACTGACATGCCGGCCAAGTGGTACCTTAGTGATAAGCATTGCCCTATTAGCAAGAAATGTTCCATGAGATAAGGGTACAGCTAAGACTGCTGATCTGCTATTTTCCTCTATCTTACTGAAATACGTTATGTGAAAGCAATGATGATCCAAAGCTACGATATGTTAGTGGAGTCAGATTCTATAGACTAATATGGAGACAAGTAGGGGAAAGTGGGATACTAAATGCATAAAGAGAATGAATAAATTAAAAGAATAGTGAAATAAAAATATATGGAACTAATAGAAAGGGGAAAGATGTAATAGGTCTGGATAAAGGTTGTTTGACCTTATGAATGGGAGTGTCATGGTTCCGATTAATGAGACAGATCAAAGAACACTGCATGATTGTTTATTCTAAAAATTCTATAATAATGAGAATGGAGCATCGGCACTCATGGATGGATGCCAGAATCTGAATTCTCCTCCTCTTTACACATTATATCATATAGAATTTCCCTCCCATAATTACACATCATGAATCACTTTCACCAATTAGTTTAACACACGAAGTTTCACTTCCCTTCTGAAGTGCACTATCCCTTATCTTCTCAAAACATCCAGGTTGAATTCCTCCTGCGCTTTAGTGATTCAAAATGAAACAGTTAAAGAAAAAGGCTGCCTCTTATATTGTCAGTGGAAAAACACGTCAATGTTTGCAGCATTGACATGGAGATGCTGAATACATTTTTGTAAGTGAAAAGTAGGTTTCATTATGAATGGAAGAGTTAAGAACAACCTGCCTCCAGAAGCTTTGAATGCTCCAACACTGGAAGTTGTTAAGAAGAGACTGGACAGCCATTTTTCTGAAATGGTATAAGGTTTCCTGCCTAAGCAGGGGGTTGGACTAGATGACCTCCAAGGTCCCTTCCAACTACTATTATTACTACTACTATTACTATTACTATTACAATGATGATGATGATGATGATGATGATGATGATGATGATGATGTCATAAAATATGAATTCATGAAATCTATATTAGGTTGGATGTGTCTGAAAGTAGTAATGGTAGTTATGAAAGTAGGTAGTTAGTCTGAAGGTAGATTGATGGTAGTTATGTTTCATCAATTGTAATGATAAAGAATCCATGTATGAGTTTTAGAAGTATTGTGCAGCATTTAGAACTAAAGCAATTCAGGGAGAATATGTTATATGGTTGACAGGAATATAAATAAAAAAGCACAAAATAAGTGATTACATCATTCAGATATCCAAGAATTATGAGCATGATGACCATTGCTGAGAATCCTTGGTATGCAAGAATTAATTTGGCCCAACAATGGGCAAGAGATGCTTGGCCAATAATATCAGACTGGGAAACGAAGCTTCAACAATGAACAGTATTGGCAAAATTAACAGTGCTTCCAGATTAAATTTAAGCAAGAATAGCTTCCCTATATATATTATATATGGAACACAAGACAAATGCAAAGACTTCGGATACAATTTTTAAGTGAAAAATATTTCATGCAACAAGAAACAATTTTAATGTTTAATTTTATGTTGTCACAAATCAGCTACTTTAGCAAGAAATTCAGAATTTAGTAATGATTTTAACAGAATAATGAAGCTGGAAGGGAACTTAAAGGTCTTCTAATCAAACCTTCTGCTCAAGCAGGAAACCCTATGCCATTTCAGACAAATCATTGTCCAATCTCTTCTTTAAAAACCTCCAGTGTTGGAGCACCCACAACTTCTGGAGGTAAATTGTTCCACTGATTATTCTGTCAGGAAATTTATCCTGCTTTTACTTATTGTTTTCAGTATTTACTGCATATACGGTATCTTCTTTTCACTTTTAATAAGTTTATTAATTGTGCTTATTTGTCCATAGAGATTTGTATTTGTCCATGGAGAACTCAAGAGTCTTCCATCCACTGTGCTCTGTTCAAAACAAGTGTTGCCAATATTTTTACATGACTTCCCTGGCTTTCATACCTTCCCCTCATTTTCTCACAAAATGTTTTCTAAGCTTAACCAGATGAGTTTTTCCAAGCGTAACTTTTGAATAGAATAGTGCTGGAAGGGACCTTAGAGGTCTTCTAGTCCAGCCCCCTGCTCAAGCAGGAGAACCTATACCATCTCAGACAAGTGACTGTCTAGCCTCATTTTAAAAATCTCCTATGATGGAGCACCCATGATTTCTGGGGCAAGCTATACCACTGGTTAATTGTCCTCACTGTCAGGAAGTTTCTCCTTAATTCCAGGTTGGTCTCTCTTTGATCAGTTTCCAACCATTGTTTCTTGTCCTGCCCTCTGGTGCTTTGGTGAATAACGAGACTCCCTCTTCTTTGTGGCAGGCCTTCAAATACTGGAATACTGCTATTATGTCTCCCCTATTTCTTCTTTTCTTTAGACTAGCTAGCCAAACCCAAGTCCTGCAGCTGTTCTTCATATATTTTCGTCTCCAGGCCTTTGATCATCTTAGTTGCTCTTTTTTGTGATTCTGTGCCAGCCAGTGGACCTGGCAGCTGAGTCTGGGGAATCAGAGGAGGAGGAGGAGGGGCCTGGAGAGCCATCAGTGTCAGAGGAAGGCTCTGATGAGCTCCATGACTTACAAACTGATGAAAAGCTTGGCCCTTCCACTCGTGCTCAGGCTGAGACCCAGCTGTACTGGGAAGCTGAGTCAGACTCTGAGGACGCATAGCTGGAGGACATTATAGACAGTCATAAACGCAGAGGGAGGCAATGGGGCACCTCCAAGGGAGGAGGAGAAGGCATTGATAAGCAACGCCTTGGGGCTGCATAACAAAAAGGGAATGTGTGGGCAGGGCTGGTTGCTGAAGACAACCATTTGCAAAGGACTCTAGTTTCAAGGGATCATGTTTTGTTTGCTTTGCCTGTGAATAATTCCCTGTTTGACTTGTGCTCTGTTTGCTTTTGAGCAATTCTCCATTGGAAATGTGTTCTTTTGCTTTTGCTTTTGGGACAATTTCCAGCCTACTTGTTAAAAGAGGGGTTTGTCCTTAGGACAGGACAGAACACTCTTCTCTGATTTTTTTCCAAACTCTCAACATTTTTTTATGATATGGTGACTAAAATTGGCTGCAGTATTCCAGGTGTGGTCTTACTAGGGTTTTACAAAGTGGTACTAATACCTCGCATAATCTTGATTGTATGCTTCTTTTTATATAATCCAGGATTGTATTAGTTTTTTTGGCTGCTGCTGCACACTGCTAGTTCATGGTTAAGTGATCATTTTGCTCTATGAACTGCATTGGTTCCCAAATTGTTTCCACGTGCAATTCAGTGTGCTAGTCAGCCATTTTCTATAAAGCCCTACCTGGCATGGGGCCAGAGGGGAAGCCTTATTCCCACTGTATCCAGTTGTTCCATTAGGTCAGGCAGTAAGACCATGCTCTGAATACCATCAGTTAGGGATTTTCATTCAGTGGGGCCCAGGAATTGTGCCTTTTCTGTCTCTGTGTAACTCACTTTCTGGAAGCTTTGAAGTAATTAAAGCCCATGATGCCAGTTTATGACATTTTGGGGACACACTTTGGTTTTGGGTTGGTTAGGAAGTGCATTTTTTATATATTGCATTTGTGTTATATTTTTAATGTTTGTCAGCTACTCACAGTTATATTTCTGAGATGGGTAGCTATTTAAATCAAGTTAAAATAAATACATACATAAATATTGGCCAGCTTATAGGCAATTTTAAAGAGGGTAATTGTCCCTCCAAAGTATGTTTTACTATTTGAAATTATTAAATGGATCATTCTTTTGTTTCAAGGTAGAGAATCTAATCAGTAGTTTGTTTTGGTATGCACCTCCATTTAAGGGGCCATTTATCTCAATGAACACAGGATAATGGAAAACAATATATTAACATTGGATGCAATGATTTTTTCAGGAAATATGTCTCAAGTAACTATGTATTTGTACATGGAGAACTCAAGAGTCTTTCATCCACTGTGGTGTGTTCAAAACAAGTGTTGCCAATATTTTTATATGACTTCCCTGGTTTTCATATCTTCCCCTCATTTTCTCACAAAACTTTTTTCAAGCTTAACCAGATAAGCTCATCTCTTGGCTCCAATTTATAAGTAAAGGTGATTCATATATTGAAATGTAATTATGAACCCCTCGAGTGAGATGTCAACCTGGCCCCAGGCAATGCTAACATGATCCCCAAGGTACTGTTATTAGTTATAAATTCCTGGGTGTCATCTTCATGTTTGAGAAGAGGCCCTGAAGGACAGAACAGAATGCAAAGACTTGAAAAGAAAAGTTTTAACACTCTACAACAAAAGTATATTCGGAACTGTCTGAAAGTTAGACTTAGATATGCAAATATGATGTAGAATAGCTGCCTACTTGTTATACAAGGGATATATTCTAAGAACAGTCACCTCTATACCAAGTGCTTCTGTCTGTCTGTCTATATATGCAGAAGTCCTTGGTACTCTTTGAGCTTGCGGATGCTTGCAGATGTTTAATTACCCAATCAGCTATCATCAATATGAGTGACTGTGGGTTTGCACATTGTTTATATACAATAGCTTGCTTACCAATGTTGGTGGGGGCTAGTTTTCTCCTTGGTAATTCCTTGGTTAGGATATTATTTTCTGCTTGATTGTTTGCCTGGTGTAAATCCCTGCTAATCTGGTTGTTGGCTGTTTAAAGAGAATACATTCTGATTTCTTTGCTTCCTTAGCTTATTTATTTATATAAATATGGTTTATTTTTATGGATTGATGGTTGATTTGTTTGAATGTCAGACTTCCTGGAATTCCCTAGCATTTTTGGATTTAGCTTGGTCTAAGGTGCTCAGTTTTCCAGTTGAAACTATGGTTGAATCTGTCCATGTGTTGTGAGATTAAGGGGTTTTCATCATATCTTCTGTTAGTGTTCATAGATGGGCTCCATTAGTCTTCTGCTTGTCTGTCATACATAATAGCTGTTGTCATACATATAATCCTTGACCTATAGATATTCTCTTATATTGACATCTATCTATCTATCTATCTATCTATCTATCTATCTATCTATCTATCTATCTATCTATCTATCTATCATCTATCTATCTAATCATGGAGAAGGACTTGTTTCAAAACTAATTAATAATTACTCAGTTCTTGATTTTTATTTTGGTTTGTTTAGCTTAAAATTTGTTACCTTATTCTGGCAACAAACACAAAATTATCTTCTTAATCAGTGGATTAACCATCATTCCCCAGCAACCCGCAGTCAGGAATGGTAGGATATACAGTAGTTGCAATTTTTATAGTGAAATGGAGGCTGGAAGGATGTTGCTTTCCTGCTCCCAATCTTTTTTTTCCATTTAGCAAGGCAATGTAAATATGCGTATGAACAAATGAAAAAATACATGACATCAAGGTCAATAATATCAAGGGCAGCTTCATGGAGATTGAACTCTATTTCTGCTCATTTTACACTACATTTCTCCTTCCCCCCAGTATAGCTTGGCAGATGAAAACTGAGGCAGCCATGGAGATGAAGTGCTTAGAATGTGGTCTATGACTTCACCTTGACCTTGGGTGAAGTAAAGATTAGTTAACCCGTAAATCAGCTGTTCCCGCAACATAAATGATGGAAGGCCAAATTGTTTAACCCTATGTAAAGGAAATGTTTAGGATTAAATCTAACTGTCTCTGGGCTAATTGGCTGCGTAAATTAACTCCTTCTGTAGTCCCACAACATATTAAAGGTATCATGAGAACAGGACCTATCTATGGCACCGCACATTAGAAATAAGTGAACAGCTGGAACCTGAGGAAAATCAGATATAGGTTTGTAAGACCTTTCACTGGCTATAAATTTATTTTATTATTATTAAGAACGAGAAAGCTTTAATTTGATGATCATTGTCTGTTGAAGAATCCATTCCCCTCAAAATTTCTTGCTAGGAAGGAATGGCCCAATATCCATCCAGTTTCTCAGAAAAACATCTTCCACTGACTCCCAAGATAACAAATTCTTCTTCTGAAGGACCAGAATGGAAAATGGTGAAAATGGTGTGGTGTGCATAGAAATTAGGAAGGGAGGGTTTACTGCCCTCAACTAAATTCTGTTCTCAAGAATATAAGTATAGGTACTTCTTTGAGTACACAGGCTCATATTATCTCAGGATCTCTTATCTAGAAAATCAACACAATATGTCATGTGACACGATTGAGTTTGACACTTATGTTGTAAAAGTTGATAGCAATGTTTAGAAAGCAGTTCACTGTTCCCCATTGCTGACAGATTTCCTTTCTTTCTTTGGCCTAATTTCGAGGTTTATGGGTCTATGATGATTCTGGAACAATGGGCTATTGGTTTCAATTCTTCTTCAGGAAATTCCTTTCATCGTAGTAAAGTCCTTTATGATTGAGCTCTCAGGCCAAAATATTGTTTTATGACTATATTGACATATAATTAAAACTCTTGTTCTTTGTATATGTACTGGGTACTGGCTTCAAAATATTCTGAGCAATTCTAAGTTTTTATTGCTAAAAGCTGTAAGGTATAATGTGGTCAGTTACATTGGAGGTAGGCTCTGGAAATTATACAAACAGATTCTGAAATAGTTTAATCAGCTCATGTATCAGTTTTAAAGCCTACTACAAGATAATTGATTTGCAAACATACTTCCCATTATTCAACAAAGTCAATATAAGATACAGCTGGTCTCAAAATACTTATTGCTATCATTATGTTCCACAATATCTTTTTTTCTATCAGTACGAGAGACAGCTGCATTAGTAGATTTGTGCCATTCAGCAGTCTTAGCTGCATGCTCTTCGGCTGCAATAGGGTTTGATGAGTTATTTGACTAGTTATTTTTTTACTGTTTCTTCTATATACTAGTTTGGATGGTTGAGAGTTCTAACCTGCAGCCAATTTTCAAACTGAACTTGGCTCTTGTTTAATTCTGACACCTTCTAACTCTAAAATATCTACAGTATATATTGAAAGATAAATCTTCAACCATAGTGTCCATAGCTCATCTGTCCTTTATAATTTGATTTGTTCTATGCTAATCCTTCTGCAAGGGACACGGTGGCTCAGTGGGTTAGGACGCTGAGCTTGTCGATCAGAAGGTCAGCAGTTTGGCGGGTCGAATCCCAAGTGCCGCGTAGCAGAGTGAGTGCCTGTTACTCGTCCCAGCTTCTGCCAACCTAGCAGTTCGAAAGCACGTAAAAATGCAAGTAGAAAAATAGGGACCACTACGGTGGGAAGGTAACAGCGTTCCGTGCACCTTTGGCGTCTAGTCATGCCGGCCACATGACCACGGAGACATCCTCGGACAAGCGCTGGCTCTTCGGCTTTGAAACGGAGATGAGCACCGGCCCTTAGAGTCGGAAACGACTAGCACGCATGTGCGGGGGAACCTTTACCTTTACCTTAATCCTTCTGCCATTCATTTTATCTTGCATCCCAGTACTATAGGCTTCAACAGATTACCCAGTCTGGCTCAGGTTTTACTGGGTGCAAAACATTCATAATTATTTTTCTATGTAGGAAAATAGTTTCTCTTTTCTGCAGTAGCAGTACGTTGACAAATTTAAAGATGTGTTATACCTGAAGCACTGTGGGATAACCATGGGCTTGTACCTTTTTAAACTTGGTAGCCATACTGTAGCAGGAAAATCTCTGCTTCCTATCATACATCAGGCCTGTTGAAATCAAAAGCTCGATAAGGATTTTTTTTGCTGTGCTATACTTCCAAATTATAGGACATAAGCCAACAGATGGAAGTCTACTTAAACAAAGGTGGCAACATAGAAAGGATCTTGGCTTTCTTTTTTATAAAATGTTGGGAAAAAATAACTTTTCAGTTAAACAATAACTTACTTATTTACAAAACCTAAACATGCAAAACATGGTCTGTGTTTTGTTTTTTTTTATTTTTTCCCTAGTAAAGCCCTCAGTTTCTGTTCTTTCCCGTTCTTCCTTGCCATAAAAGATTGTCTCCTCTGTTCACGGACTAGGAACATATTTCATTCTGCAAAACAGCCTCATAGATATTTCCACACAAATGCATGATGGGAAGATTTGCCAATTATCCTTCTCACTTCAGCCACTTATAAAGTCATTTATTGCCACTCAGGAAATTTGTCTAATGTTGAAGGTTTGTAAATGAAAGGAAGAAAATTGACAACAAGGAAGGAATTGAAAAGCTATAGAAAATAATGATGATGATGATGATGATGATGGAAGGGACCTTGGAGATCATCTAGTCCAACCCCCTGCTCAGGCAGGAAACCCTATACCATTTCAGACAAATGGCTGTTCAGTCTCTTCTTAGAAGCTTCCATTATTGGAGCATTCACAACTTCTGGAGGCAGGTTGTTCCGTTGTTCTAACTGTCAGGAGATTTCTCCTTAGTTCTAGGTCTCTTTGGTTAGCCTCCATCTGTTGCTTCTTGTCATGCCTCCAGGTGCTTTGAAGAATAGCTTGGCTCCATGACATCATGTGCAACTCCTTGGATTTGGGAGATTGACTGCCATGATTGAAAAAACACAGGACTGTTCTTTTCATCTTTTAATGACCATCATTAATACCATCAACCATTAGGTCTTAGTAACATAAATTAATTATAAATTAGTTATCTAAGTATGGATTCCTATGAAACTAAAGAAAAATGCAAATACAAGTCATACTGATAGAAGGGAATATTTGTAGTTCAAGATTGAACTGTGGTGTCCTTGCTGCTCTTTGAGCTTGATAGTTTTCCTGTAGACATTTCATTTCACTAGATATCACTGATGCTATCACTGAAGACGTTACCTAGTTTGGTAATGAAACATCTGCAAGAATACCACCGAACTCAGAGAGCACCAAGGACCCCAACAAATACAAGTGGGTTGCAGTAGCAATACCATCAGCTTTCTGTTTTTACCACAATGCACAAAAAGACTGATGTTTCCCTTTTTATACCAAGATGTTGATGGTATAATTAATTCCTCAGATTGTTTCCTTTGATCATCAAAAGGGGGCTTCTGTTCACGTTTCCAGCCAAAAAAAGGGGAAATGAGCTATTCCAGAAAAAGGAGTCGTTAGCTGACTAACTGAAAGCATGAACAGAAGAATTTAGTCTTGAAACTTTGTTCTGGGTCTTGTTTGTTTCACAAAATAACACTGTTTCGTATGTGGCACAATAGAAAACTCACAGGGCTGACTGACTTTCAACCAGGTAGCAACTGCTGTTGCTGGTACACCTTATGCCTGCATGGAATTGTACTTGAAAACTGGACATCCTGACAAAAGCAATGAGAAGCAGAGCTTGACCTTTTTAATAAATCATCGTCCAGTTTTATGAGCAATACAACCAACTAATTACATCTATTCACAATAGATGCAGTGCAACACAAAGGAGAGAGAACATTGGGGAGAAGGAAAGCCCTTGTATCATTTTTCCAATGCTTAATCCACCCAGTCCCCTGATGTATCATTTTAATTACAATTTTCAGCTAGGCTGTAAGGTGGGAACAAGTAAATTGCTTGGAATGATCTTTTCACTTTTAATAATCTAGCAAGGGATGAAACAAATGACTTTGGAATATTATCAACACAGTGCAGCTACATTTTATTTCCAAACATGATAGGGTCCTATAAAACACCTACAAAATATTGCTGCGAGTGAAAATTAGGAGGTAAAAGGGCTCTAATATTGCTCACACATCCAATTTAGATATCTTCTTCATGGTGTTAATGTCTATTTCATGGGATAAAATTAATAAAAACAGATATGTGTCTTTTGATTTAGCAGAGTTTTATGTTAATACAGTTACTACTATTGAACAAGGTACCACCTATACTATACCTGTGCATTTGGTTTTTCTTGCCTAAATGTTGAACCATGCTTTTATCATTAACAAAATGAAATTCAGTGGTGAAAGAAGTAAGGCTCTACATTTAGGCAAGAAAAACCAAATGCACAGGTATAGTATAGGGGGTACCTTGCTCAATAATAGTAACTGAGAGAGGGATCTTGGAGTCCTAGTGGACAATCACTTAAATATGAGCAGCAGTGTGCTGCAGCTGCCAAAAAAGCCAACACAGTGCTAGGCTGCATTAACAGAGGGATAGAATCAAGATCACGTGAAGTATTAATACCACTTTACAATGCCTTAGTAAGGCCACACGTGGAATACTACAACCAGTTTTGGTCACCACAATGTAAAAAAGATGTTGAAACTGTAGAAAGAATACAGAGAAGAGCAACAAAGATGATTAGGGGACTGGAAACTAAAACATATAAGGAACTGTATTATATATGTAAACATTCCTTTATTCAATGTATATATATGTTAACAGTACAAATAAGAAGGCATCGCCTAGTATATATAAGTAAAACCGCCTGACAGAAATACACGCGGGAACTTTGACAGCTGTCAAAGTTCCTCGCACCACGCAGGCGCCACCACTGACAGCTCGCGGCTGTCAAACGCCGGACTACGGAGAAGCCTGAGCTGTCAAAGCACCCACCGTACAGCGCAGGCGCGACCGCTGACAGCTCGCGGCTGTCAAAACACCAAGACACGCGGAAGCCGGAGCTGTCAACAAAAGACGACGCGGATTGGTCCCTGCCTGACAGGGCGCCAAAATGAACACCGCTGATTGGTCCTCGCTACCAGCTGCCGGCTATAAAAGCCGGACAAGTTATTCTATGTTTGTCTTGCTCTTAATAAACCTGTTGTTGAACTAGCCTGTCGTCCCGAGTGGTCCTTCGGCTACTTCACTGGCGACGAGGATGGGATCGCTCCGGAGCTGAAGTCACGGCCGAGGAAGAGAGTTCCCGGCAAGAGCTGTCACGGAAGTTTTAACTTCCATCGGAGCAACCCAGGACCGGACGACATGGCAAACTTCGGCCGTGTGAGGGAGTTTGATACCCGCCATCCCGAGAGATGGCAATCACACCTCGGCCAAGTCGAGGGATTTCTCCTCGTCAGTAAAATCACTGACGACCGAGCAAAGGCCGCCGCTCTGCTGTACATCAGCGGGCCCCCGGTGTACGACGCAGCCGTCGGGCTGTTCAGCCCAGTGCCCATCACGGAAGTCTCCTACGCTGACCTGGTGGACCAGCTGAACAAGTACTACATGCCAGCGCGTTCAGAACTGTACTGGCGGGTGCAATTCGCACAAAAGAAACAACGGCAGGACGAGCCCGCCAACGAATTCATTGCCGGGGTCAGACACGCCGCGCGGAACTGCTCCTTCCCCGACCTGGAAGACCGCATCAGAGACCAGGTGGTGATCGGTCTGAGGGACGAGAAGCTACAGAAGAAACTGACGTCCAAACCCGACATGAACCTGGCAGAGCTGACCAGGGAGATCATGGCATATGAACACAGCCACAAGAAGAAGCCGACGAACACGACCCCAGAGACCCCCGCGACCGTCTACCAGGAAAGCGCAACCTTCAGCGACAGCGGAGAGTCAGTAGACTTCACCGATGGAGAAGCCCTACAGCGCGGGATGGAGCATCGGCAGCCGAGGAGGGGAAAAACGTCGGACCGCCGCGGATCCAGGAACCCACCTCCGCCACCACCGCGTTACGAACAACGGGCCGCCTGTGCCAGCTGCGGGGGCAACCATGCCCGAGGAAGCTGCCGTTTTAGGAACGCGAAATGCCACAACTGCGGGAAGACTGGCCACATCAAGCCGGTGTGCCGCAGCAAGGGCCGGGACAACATCAATGAGGTGGAGGCAAACCCCCCAGGTAGGCCGGCTGCCCAGGCCAGCAGAGAAACCCCACCAGGCCCCCTGGTAGAGACAATTGACAGGGTAAACAGCATAAGCTCCAAGGTTAAGATCTGGGTCAGAATTCAGGGGGTGCCCTGCCACATGGAGGTAGATTCAGGGTCAGCAGTCTCATTAATTTCGCTGACAACCTATCAGGAAATCTGTCAGAAAGGCCGAAGACAAATCCCCCTGAAACAAACTCAGGTACACCTTGCAGACTTCCAGAAAACCCCTATTCCGTTGGAAGGGAAAGCCAAGGTCCTGGTGCAGTATAAGGGGTTCAAGGGTCCCCTGGAGGTTTTAGTTACGCCAGGGAACCGTACCAATTTAATAGGGCTAAACTGGTTCACTCCACTAGGCATCGCCTTAACGGGGGTTAATACCATTCAAACACCTAGCCTAGAAGCAGTTTGCGAAAAGTACGCCGACGTTTTCGATGGCACTTTAGGGAAATATACAGGTTCCCCCATTTCCCTGCAACTAAATCCAGCAATTCAACCAATTAAAATAAGAGCTAGGAGGGTACCTTTCGCCCTTAAAGAAAAAATTGAAAACGAGCTTGACCGACTCGTGGGACTAGGGGTACTGGAGCCAACAGAAGGGGGAACCTGGGAGACCCATATTGTCACCCCAATCAAACCTAATGGCGAAGTGAGACTGTGCGCGGACTATAAAGCGACAGTCAACCTAGCCCTCAGCCCCCATGCTTACCCGGTGCCAGCGGTAAGGGACGTATTTGCTTCCATCCGCTCTGGCACCATTTTCGCCAAGCTTGATCTCACACAGGCATATTTACAGCTGCCTGTCACAGACGACACCGCGGAAGCTCAAACTATTGTCACCCACCGCGGTGCTTTTAAAGTAAAGAGGCTACAATTCGGCATATCTGCAGCCCCGGGTATTTTTCAGGGCATCATGGAAAAGACCCTGAAGGGAATACCCGGGGTCTGCCCCTATTTCGACGATGTTCTCATCGCCGGGGAAAATGAAGCTAGTTTAGCTGACAGGTTGTCAGCTGTGCTGAGCCGGCTCAGAGAAGCCGGTCTCAAACTTAAGCGGGAGAAGTGCTCTATTGGAGTCACTTCTACAGAATTCCTAGGGTATAAAATTGATAGCCAGGGCATCCACCCCACCGCTGAAAAACTAATGGCTATTCAAACTGCACCCAGCCCTAGGAATAAGCAAGAGCTTCAATCCTTTTTGGGGCTGTTAAACTTTTACCATGCCTTCATTCCCCACAAAGCCACTATTGCAGAGCCGCTCCATAGGCTCCTAGACAAAGGTACAACTTGGTCCTGGACCAAGGAACATGAGAACAGTTTCCAATCGTTAAAAAAGCTTATCTGTCACAGCTCAACTATCACCCTTTTCAGGGAAGACACCCCAATATGCATCGCTTGCGATGCCTCTCCCTATGGAATCGGGGCGGTATTAAGTCACATATTCAAGGACGGTACACAAAGACCCATAGCTTTCTATTCACGCACTCTGACCAAAGCTGAAAGAAACTATGCACAAATTGACAGGGAAGCCCTAGCGATAGTGGCAGGGGTCAAAAAATTTCACGATTATCTGTATGGAAGACCATTTACTATATTTACAGATCACAAACCCCTGCTAGGCATATTTACTTGGAATAAAACTACTCCACAAATCCTCTCCCCGAGAATTTTAAGATGGTCAACATTTTTAGCAGCCTATTCTTATCAGCTAATACATAAACCAGGTAAAGAATTGGGCCATGCTGACTGCCTCAGCAGACTGCCCATACAAACCAGGGACTCAGACCCAGCCCCAGCCAGCGGGATTTTAGCAATCTCCCAACTTCCAGAATGCCCCCTGACTGCAAACATTATAGCCAATAATTCAACAAAAGATAAAATACTTGCCAGAGTCCTCAAATGGGCCACAACTGGGTGGCCAACTCAAAACCCACAACCCCAATTCCAACCTTATTATAACAGAAAAAATGAGATTTCAACACACAGAGGTTGCCTGCTATGGGGAAATAGGGTCATCATACCAGAGAAAAACATAGACCAAACATTGCACATTTTACATGAAGGGCACCCTGGAATTGTAAAAATGAAGGCGATGGCCAGAAGTTATGTGTGGTGGCCCGGCATAGATAAACAAATTGAACAGTATGTGGGTGGGTGTTACACCTGTCAGGAGACCAGGAATGAACCACCCCAGGCACCAATCCATAAATGGGAGACTACTAGGAACCCTTGGTCACGTATACATATAGATTTTGCAGGACCTATCCAGGGCCAAAGTTTCTTAATTGTAGTGGACAGCTATTCCAAATGGCTGGAAGTCACACCCCTTAGGAAAACAACGTCCACAGCCACTATTCAAGCCTTACGAAAAATATTCGCAACACACGGCCTACCTGATACCATAGTTTCTGACAATGGACCTCAATTCACCTCTCGTGAATTTCAGATCTTCGCTACGAGGAATTGTATTAGGCTGGTCACGTCTGCGCCGTTCCACCCATCGTCGAACGGAATGGCTGAAATTATGGTACGATACACAAAAGAAGCCTTGAAAAAATTCGTTAAAGGAAACTGGCAAAGGCGACTCAGCCAGTTCCTCTTATCACAACACACAACACCATGCTCTACAACTAGCAAATCACCAGCAGAATTAAGATGGGGGAGGAGGCTAATAACACGTCTCGACAGACTGCACCCTGACACAGCCCCAGAAGAAAAACAGCACCCCCACCCCGGCCGCAAACTCAACCCGGGTCAATTAATATGGGCACGTTCATACACAGATAAAAACAAGTGGGTCCAAGGGACAGTAATAAAACAAACAGGGCCCATCTCATACCTTGTAGCGACGCAAGCACAGGGCAACATACGCCGCCATATTGACCAGCTCAGACCCAGACAACCACCACACACTTCTGAGCAACCAACCAGTGCCAACTTACAACCCCCACCGGAAATGCGGCCTATCCCAAACCAGGAAGCTGAACACCAAGACGAAGAACCAGAACCAGAACACCCACCACCCCTTCGCCGCTCAACCAGGAATCGAAGACCACCCACCTACCTAAAAGACTATCAGTGGGCAGGTTCAAACATCCAAGAAAGAAGAAACGAACCAGGGGAGGGGTAAGGGGTGTATTATATATGTAAACATTCCTTTATTCAATGTATATATATGTTAACAGTACAAATAAGAAGGCATCGCCTAGTATATA